>NW_016108076.1:108778-142904 GCF_001604975.1 Cebus imitator | reverse complement strand
TTTGCTGTGCAGACGGTTTTTAGTTTGATGCAATCCAACTTGTCTATTTTGGCTTTTCTTGTCTGTGTTTTTGGTATTATATCCAAAAAATGATTGCCAAGGCCAATATCCAGAAGCCTTTTCTCTATGTTTTCATCTAGGATTTTTATAGTTTTAAGTCTAATATTTAGGTCTTCAATCCATTTTGAGTTGATTTTTGTGTATGATGTGAAATAAGAATCTAATTTTACTCTTTTCCAACACCACTTATCTCAATAAATTGGGTATAGAAAGAACTTAGCTCAAACAATAAAGTCCATGCATAAAAAGCTTATAGCCAATATCACACTTAACGGTAAAAACCGAAAGCTTTTCTGTAAAGATCTGGAACAAGGTAAGAATGCCCACTCTCACTACTTCTTTTCAATATAATACTGGAAGTTCTTGCCAGAGCAAGTAGGCAATAAGAAGCAATAAAAGGCATCTAAATTGAAAAGAAAGAAGTAAAATTATCTCTGTTTGCAGTCAATATAATCTTATATCAAGAAAACGCTAAAGATTTTATTAAAAATATTAGAACTAATAAATTTAGCCAAGTTGTAAGATACAAAATCAACATACAAAAATCAGTTATATTTCTATACACTAACTGAATTTTTCAAAACAGAAAATAAGTAAACAATTTCATTTACAATAGCATCAAAAATAATAAATTCTTAGCAACAAACTTAAACAAGGAGATAAAAAACATGTGCACTGAAAGGTATAAAACACTGATGAAAGAAATTAAAGCAGACACAAAAAAATGGAAAGAAAGACATACCAGGTTTGTAGATGAAAATAATTAATATTGTTAAAATGTACATACTACACAAAGGGATATACAGATTCAATGAAATCTCTATAAAAATCTTAATGGCAATTTTTTTTCAGAAATAAACAACAATGCTAAAATTTATATGGAACCACAAAAGACCTGAATAGCCAAAACGATTTTTAGCAATAACAAAGCAGGCAGCTTCATACTTCCTAATTTCAAAGTACATTACAAAGCTACAGTAATAAAAATAGTGTGATACTGGCATAAAAACTGACAGATAAAATCAGATGACTGTATATGCATAGTTTATTTCTGTTCTCTCTGTTCTATTAAGTAAACTATGCACATATAGTCATCTGATTTTTAACAAGAGTGCCAGGAATACACAATAGGGAGAAGACAGTCTCTTCTCCATTACTAAATTTTATAGTACTTCAGTCTCTTTCTATAAGAGGAACTTTCGCCAATGTAGTATTTGTGCAGCTCTGACTTATCTTAAACTCTCTGTTTTTGTTTTCATTTATTTATTTTTTGCCCATTGACTAGTAAAATGCTATTTTACACTTTATTCATCATTCATTTAACAAATACTTATTCAGTGCCTCACAAATGCTTTCTCAAAAAGTTGTAACAAATTTTAAAGATAATATTTGAAAATTGCTGGAAGATAGGAGTTATTCAAGAAAAACCTGTTCATAGTAATATAATACAAAATGGTATTAATTTATAGTAATATAGTAGTTAATTCACAGTAACATAATACAAAAATTCAATATAATATAATACAAAAAATTAATAGTAATTAATTCATAGTAATATAATACAAAAATAACACAAACATTTATGTTCAATTATTATTATTTTGGTGATATTATTGTCCTGATGCAGTATTTCCTACTATTGCAGATCTAAAAGTATAATTTATTACACTTTATAATTAGCTGCACATTAGCTGCAGAAAACCGTTGGGTTAGGCACAATTTGTGCCTACCAAAAATCCAGATAGTTAACAGAACTGTCTCCCTTTATATACAACTCAATGTAGACTTGCATATTATAAAACATTATGTGTTGGGTGACAGGAAACCACTTTCTAAATGCTTCAACGCACATGGCCGCCATGTAAAACAATTGTGGATAAATTTAGCAAGGGGTTTCCTTCTTAGAGGTGGTAGAATTTCGTGAGTTTGGAAGCTGCACTGCTGAGTAGAATCCTGGTTTGACCACTTACTAGCTTGACCAATTACTATATGACCCAGGGCTAATTGTTTAAACTTTCTGTGTCCTAATGTCTTTATCTGTAAAGCAACATATATGGTAAGTTCCTGGTATATTATCAATGCTCAATAAAGATTATAACTGAGAAAATGATCTGGATAAAACAGCAGCAGAGATAAAGTGACCCATTTTCCACGTGGAAACTATAGAACTATAATAGATACCCAAACTAACCCTTCTGCTGAATAAAATATTTTTAAATCTTTCAAAATCTATTTTGTCAGCTGGCAAGAAATTAAAGAATCTCTAGAGGCAAAAAATGAAGCAAAAGCAAAAACTCAAAAAGATAAGTAGAACACAAAAGCTGATTTTCACCCTGTATTACCTCAGGTTTCCTAGAAGCAGAACCTGAGGTAGGAATTCAGATGCATAGATGTAGGCTCAGTTATTATTAATTCTAGTCTTAGTCTGATGCGGGGAGCAGAAGGAAAAAGGAAGCTAAAACATAAATTCCACTGCAGTGTTGTTCCCTCTTGAAACAAAAGCATCAGATTTTTGAATCCTATTTAAGTCAGTCACTGTCTATGGGCCAGTGAAGAGTGCTTTCTCAGTCAGCTCCCATCAGCCCAGCAAACTGGGGCAATTCCTTGGAAAAGAGAAGCAACCACCAAACATATCAGCTGAGGCATGCAAGCACCAGCCAAGTAGAGTACTCTGAGAAGATGACTCCAGAAGTCACCCTAGAGACTGTTATGATCCACCCCTTTCACTACCCAAATGCACCTGTTTTTCACATTAAGCTCATTCCGACTAATTACAGCATCTCCAGAAGAACATGATTGTAATTCCTGGGAAAACCTATAAGGGGAATATTATTGGGATTAAAAGTTTCTCAATTTCTCAACTGAAGTTGATTTAATTACATAATTAATACTCATCTTCTATCTTTCCATCACCCTAAGATAGCAATTCTATATTCTAATGGTTTCTCATCCCTGAGGGAGCTAAACCTCTGGTTATCACGGTCTCATCAAACCATAATTGCTTTACATGCCCTTATGGAACTAACACAGTGCACAAAGGCATCAGAAAAGGCCCCATTGGATTACCTTTGAATTAGGCACATTCTACCAAGCCTCCACGCATAGCAGCAGTCATGCTACATCATGAAGATAAGGATCAATTTCACCTGCCAGTTTGTATCCTTTCTGTGCCTGTTCTTCTACAGGCACAAGGAACACAAAGTGACCAGGTGGCAGGTGTGGCTTTGAATTTATGCAGAATTTTATTTTATCCCTTGGTGGAAGCACCTCACTCCCACTCCTAACCAAGATGTCAAGACACACAGAGCCTAAACATCTGGGGACAGAAAATATAACTTCCCCACCTAGTTCACTGGGAGAGAAGATAAAAGGGGTACGGTCCTATTTTTACCCCTTTATTTCTGAACTTATATATTCTACCTACTGGGGACACATCAATAAACAGTGAGTGAATTTTAAGGTATGCACTTCATGTAAAGGATAGCCCTATAGTGCATGTCTTGGTGCCCCAGTCAGATCTTGGTTGATAACAAACCACATCTACCCTTCACTAGAGAATAGCCTTCAGCTAACAGAAACCACTCAGCCCAGGAGGCTATGCACACCTCTGTTCCAGGGGCAGGGAAGTAGGCTCTAACCAACGATTGACCCACACAATGTACAAAAGATAAGCACCCTTGCTCAATATGGAATTATGTGATACCATTTGTGCTGCAGATCTTCCCCATGAGATCAGATAGAAAATTAGTCTCCAGCTCAAACCAGAGTCTCACTTAGCTTCCCCTGACCCTGCCCTGTCTGGCTTCAATCACTTCTCTTCTCCTGAGAACACTTCTTTAACAAATTGCTTGAGCTGGATGGAGTCTTTGTTTCAGGCTTTACCTCTGGGAACTGCATCACATTTTATTACTGCAGAGCATCATTTCTATGTATGAGCTGCAATTTTTATGTATGGTCTGCATTTCTTCTATATGTCTTTAAAAGGTCATACTACTACCTGAAGTGTATCACTCCATGAAGAACAAAGGAAATAGAAAATATTTGAGTAAGTATAAATCATTGTTTTATCTTTTTAAGAAATATTTGAAAGTCAGTTAATTATTTAAAGAAAAATTCAACATCAATGTATTATGTGGCTTATAACATATGTAGAAATAAACACATGACATCAACATTACAAAGGACAGCAAAAAAATAATTCAAATTATATTGTTGTGAGGTTCTTGTATGTGGTGGTATAATGTTAATTCAAATAGACTCTGATAAGCTAAATATGTATATCATAATCTTTAAAGCAACCACTATAAATAATATAAATAGGTATAGCAAGAAAACCTATCAGAAGAGCTAAGATAAAATCCTAGAAGGTAGCTGAGTGATTGTCAAGCCATTTAAAAATCCTTGGCTTGCTGGGCATGGTAGCTTACACCTGTAATTCCTGCACTTTAGGAGGCTGAGGCAAGCAGATCACATGAAGCCAGGAGTTCAAGACCAGCCTAGCCAAGAAGGTGAAAGCCTGTCTCTACTAAAAATATAAAAAATAAGCCAGGTGTGCTGGTGAATGTCTATAGTCCCAGCTACATGGGAGGCTGAGGCACAAGAATCACTTGAACCTGGGAGGTAGAGGTTACAGTGAGCCGAGATTGTGCCGCTGCACTTCAGCCTGGGCAACAGAGCGAGACTTTGTCTCCAAAATAAACAAACAAAAAAACTGTAGGCTCAATCAAATAATACTATTTGAAAGACATTTACTTCAAATATAAAGACAGAAACAAGTCAGAAATAAAAGGATAAAATATAAACACAACATTCAATCACTGAAACTGAAAAAATCTAATACAACTAGATTATTTCAATATGACAAGTATTATCAGAAGGTTACTTTGTAATGACAAAATAATTGGTTAGTCAGAAAGACATAATTCTAAATATGTTCTCATCTAATTATGTAGCTTAAAAATATGAGGCTAAATGTACAGAACTACTGGGAGAAACAGAAAAATCCACCATCATAGGTGCAGATTTTTAACCCACCTCCTCAAAATAATTGATAGAATGGCCAAAACAATTGCTTCCTCTTTTCAATGCATAATATAAAGCTACATTTGTCAAGAAAATGTGGAAGCAAAGAGGAAATTAGGTAAATAGAGGAATTGCAAGTTTCAAAATAAACACACACCCACATGGTCAACTGATCTTTTCTATAAAGTAGCAAGGTAATTCAAAAGCAGAATAATTTTTTCAGGAAATTTTGTTGGGGAAACGGACTGTACATAGAAAAACAAAACTCAATTTCTACTACAGCTAAAAATTAATTCAAGATGTAACATTGCATTATTCAGTTCTCATGCTGCTATGAAGAAATATCTGAGGCTGGTATAAAGAAAAGAGGTTTAGTTGGATCATGGTTTGGTTCTGTAAGCTGTACAGAAAAGATAACAGTTTCTGGGGAGGCCTAAGGAAACTTTCAATCATGGAGGACAGTGAAGGGGAAGCAGGCACATCTCACATTGTCAGAGCAGGAAGAAGGAAGTGGTGCTACAAACTTTTAAACAACCAGATCTCATGAGAACTTTCTCATAAGAACAGCACCAAAGGGGAAATTTTGCCCACATAATCCAATCACCCCTCACCAGGCTTTACCTCCAACATTGATGATTACAGTTTGACATGAGATTTCTGTGAGGACATATAACTAAACCATAATATGCTGCTCTCACCCCTCCCTAATCTCATGTCCCTCTCACATTGCAAAATATCTTCCCAACAGTCCCTCAAAGTATTAACTCATTCCAGAATTAACTGAAAAGTCCACAGTCTCATCTGAGACAAAGCTAGTCCCTTCCGCCTATTAGCCTATAAAATCAAAAACAAGTTAGTTACTTTCAGGACACAATGGAGGCACAAGCATTTGGTAAATACTCCTGTGGTAAAATGGATAAATCAGCCAAAAGAATGGGTCTATAGGCCCCATGCAAATCTGAAACCCAGTAGGGTAGTCATTAAACCCTAAAGCTTCAAAATAATCTCTTTCAACTGCATGTCCACATGCAGGGCACACTGATGTAACAAGTGGGCTCCCAAGACGTTGGGCAGCTCTGCCCCTATGGCTCTGCAGGGCTCTGACCCTCAGGCTAGTTTCAAGTGCTGGCGTTGAGTGTCTGCAGCTTTTCCAGGAACATAGTGCAAGCTGCTGGTGGCTCTATCATCTTGGGGTCTGGAGGACAGTGGCCTTCTTCTCACAGCTCCACTAGGCACTGCTCCAGTGGGGACTCCAATCCCACATTTCCCCTCCACACTGGTCTAATAGTGGTTCTCTGTAAAGGCTCCACCCCTGCAGCAAGCTTCTGCCTGGACATCCAGGCTTTTCCACACATCCTCTGAAATATAGGCAAAGGCTCCCAAACCTCAACTCTTGAACTCTGCATACCTGTAGCCCTTGCCAAGGCTTATAGCTTGCACCCTCTGTAGCAGTGGCCCAAGCTGTACCTGGGCCCCTTTGAGCCATGGCTGAAGCTGGATGCAGGTATCAGTTTCCCAAGGTTGCGCAGTGTGGTAAGACCCTGAGGCTGACTCATGAAATCATTCTTCCTTCCCAGGCCTCCAGATCTGTGATGAAAAAGCCTGCCATGAATGTCTCTGAAATGCCTTCAAAGGATTTTTCCTATTATCTTGGCTATTAGCATTTGCTTTCCTTTTGATTATGCATATTTCTGCAGCCTTTTCAAATTCCTCCCCTAAAAACAGGCTTTCCTTTTCCACCACTTAGCTAGGGTGCTAATTCTTCAAATTTTTATGCTCTACTCCCTTTGTAAATATATGTTCCAGTCCTACATCCTTTATTTGCTAATGCATATAGGCATAGGCTGTTAGAAGCATCAAGACCACCCTTTGAATGCTTGTCTGCTTAGAATTTTCTTCTGGAGGATCTCTGGGACACATTTAAAGCAGCGTCTAGAGGGAAATTTATAGCACAAAAAGTCCACATGAGAAGCAAGAAAAGATCTAAAATCGACATCCAATCATCACAATGAAAAGAACCTGAGGGCAAGATCAAGCAAATTTAAAAGTTAGCAGAAGACAAGAAGTAACTAAGATCAGGCAGAACTGAAAGAGATACAGACACAAAAAACCCTTCAAATAATCCATAAATCCAAGACCTGGTTTTTTGAAAAGAACAACAAAATAGATAGACCACTACCCAGACTAATAAAAAAGAAAAGAGAGAAGAATCAACTATATGCATTAAAAAATGATAAAGGGGATGTCACCACTGATTCCACAGAAATACAAACTACCATCAGAGATTACTACAAACAACTCTATGCACAAAAAACCAGTAAATCTAGAAGAAATGGATAAATTCCTCAAAACTTACACCCTCCCAAGACTAAACCAGAAAGAAGTTTAATCCCTCCATAGACCAATAACAAGGTCTGAAGTTGAGGCAGCAATTAATAGCCTACCAACCAAAAAAAGTCCAGGTCCAGATAGGTTCACAGTCGAACTCTACCAGATGTACAAAGAGGAGCTGGTACCATTCCCTCTGAAACTATTCCAAACAATACAAAAAGAGGGAATCCTCCCTAATTCATTTTATGAGACCAACATCATCCTATTACCAAAACCTGGCAGAGCCACAACTAAAAAAGAAAATTTCAGGCCAATTCCATGATGAACATTGATGCAAAATCTTCAATAAAATAATGGCAAACCGAATGAAACAACACATCAAAAAGATTATACATTATGATCAAATAGGCTTCATCCTGGGGATGCATGGCTGGTTCAACATACCCAAATCTATAAACATAATATCATATAAACAGAACCAAAGACAAAAACCACATGATTATCTCAATAAATACAGAAAAGGCCTTTGATAAAATTCAACAGCTCTCTATGCTAAAAACTATCAATAAACTAGGTATCAATGGAACATATCTCAACATAAAAAAGCTATTTACAACAAACCCACAGCCAATATCATACTGAATGGGAAAAAACTGGAAGCGTTCCCTTTGAAAACTGGCAATAGACAAGAGTGACTTCTCTCACTATTCCTATTCAACATAGTATTGGAAGTTCTAGCCAGAACAATCAAGCAAATAAAAGAAATAAAGGGTATTCAACTAGGAAAAGAGGAAGTCAAATTGTCTCTATTTGCAGACAACATGATTGTATATTTAGAAGACCCCATGGTCTCAGCCCAAAATCTCCTTAGGCTGTAAGCAACTTCAGCAAAGACTCAGGATACAAAATCAATGTGCAAAATCATAACCATTTATATACACCAATAACAGACAGAGAGGCAAATCATGAGTGAACTCCCATTTACAATTGCTACAAAAAGAATAAAATACCTAGGAATGCAACTAACAAAGGATGTAAAGGACCTCCTCAAGAAGAACTACAGATCACTACTCAAGGAAATAAGACAGGGCACAAACAGATGGAAAAACATTTCATGCTCATGGTTAAAAAGAATCAATATTATGAAATAGCCATACTGCCTAAAGTAATTTATAGATTTAATGCTATCCTCATCAACCTACCTTGACCTTCTTTACAGAACTGGAAAAAACCACCTTAAACTTCATATGGGACCAAAAAAGAGCCCGTATAGCCAAGACAATCCTGAGCAAAAAGAACAAAGCTGGAGGCCTCATACTACCTGACTTCAAACTATACTACAAGGCTACAGTAATCAAAACAGCATGGTACTGGTTCCAAATCAGACACACAGACCAATGAAACAGAACAGAGACCTCAGAAGTAATGCCACACATCTACAACCATCTGACCAAAATGCAGTCCACTTCCATGATCCAATCACCTCCAACATTGGGGATTACAATTCAACATGAGATTTGGGTGGGGTCACAAATTCAAATTGTATCAATCATAGACCTAAATATAAAGCTAACACTAAAATTTCTATAAGAAACAGGGGAGAATATCTTTACAATGTTGTAATAGGTAAAATTTCCTAGGACATAAAAAGCTCTAACCATAAAACAAAAAAATATATAAATTGTATTTTATCAAAATCAAACTCTAAGGAGACATCATTGAGACAATAAAATGGCTGTGTTAATAATTCATTTTATATATTTGAAGTACTACATAAATAACCTCACCAACTCTGTAAGTAAAGTATGATCCAATAAAAATGTGCAAGAGATTTGTAGAGATATCTAAAAAAATAAAATATAGGAGTTTCTAAAATATACATAACAAGGTACTCAACATTATTAGTTTTTGAGAAAATATAAATTAAAACAATATTAGATATCACATTGTACTATTACAAGGAAAAAATTAAAAATAACAATACCAATTAATGGTGATCTGGATTAAAGGTATCTCATACATCACTGGTGGGAGTGTAAAATGAGGCTACTTTGGAAAATAGTTTGCAGTTTCTTATAAACTTAAACATACATCTAACCTATATCCCAACAATTCAATTTCTAGGCATTTACACCAAATAAATGAAAACATTTATTTACAAAAAGACATAGGTACAAGACTGTTATAAGTTTTTTTTTACAGTAACAAAAACCTGAACAATCTATATAACCTCCGTGTTCATCAACATTTTATTAAACTGTGGTATATTTTAAAAAATAGAAAATTTAGCAATATTTTGTTACAAAGAAACCATTGATATATATAACATTGAAGATGAATTTCAAAACTATCATGGTGACTAAAAAAAGCCAGATACAAAAGTGTGCATCCTATATGATTCCATTTATATAAGGTTCTAAAATAGGCAAAAGTAAAGCTATGGTTTTTACTGTTTCCTTGGGTGTGGGTGGGGTGTGTTTAAGATTGCAAAGCACATTCGGGAATTTTCTGGAATAATGGAGATTATATATATATGTGTGTATATATATATATATATATATGTATATATATATATACACAAAGTAAGATATATGCGTATCTTACTTTAGAGATAAGGTTTTGCTGTCTTCTCTCACCCAAGCTATAGTGCAGCAGCACAATCTTAGCTTACTGCAACCTTAAACTCCTGGACTGAAGCAATCCTCCTGCCTTAGCCTCCTGAATAGCTGAGGCTCCTGCATGATGTGAATCACCTTGCCTGGCTAATTTTTATTTTTATTTTTTTTAGAGACAAGTTCTCGCTATATTGCCCAGCTGGTTTCAAACTCCTGGCCTGAAGCAATCTTCCCATCTTGGCCTCCCAAATCACTAGGATTACAGGCATGAACCACGCCTGGTGAAAATTATGTATTGATTGGAATGCTGGTCATATAGCTGTATACATTCATCAATGAATTATACACTTAAAACATGTATTTTGTTATATGTAAAAGTATACCTCAATATAGTTGATTTAAAACATCTACAAGTTGAGAATGATAATTTTTCCACCTATTTTCTCTAAGAATAGCAACAACAACAACAATTTTTTTAAAAGCTCACATTTATTGAGCCCCTATTCTGTGCCCTGCACTATGATAACCGCTTTATACGTGTTAACTAATTTGATCCTCTTAAGAATTTTATGATACTTCATACATAAGTATGGTATCTCCTCTCTCCATTTTATACATAAAGAAGTTGAAACACAGAATATTCCATTAATATGCTGAATGGCTCAGAGGTAGAAACTGGTGGAGCTAGTCTATTAATTTTGGCATTCTAAATGCAGAACCTATTTACCTATTTACCTCACTATACTTCCTCTAATTTCTTCACTACTGCTATAATTGATTGATTCAATGATAGTTCATTTTTCTTAGCAATATTCAATTTCACAGAGTTGAAAACTTCTGACTTTGACACTAAAACCAGCTAAGCAAGCATGTATATATCCAAATTAATTAATTATGGGTCTGTTTGTGTAACATGGAACTACAAGAGGTAGACTTTGTCATTTCTCAAGGTGTTGTAGATTGCCTGCCAATTCCTCATAGCTGGCAACATTACCAGCAGCTGGCAGAGCAAGTTTGAGCAGCATAACTGTGTGGCCCACCAGAATACTTCAGATGTTTTATATTCTCTTTCCCATTCCTGGGTTTCACTGAAGGATCTCCAGGTGTGCCTGGTTTCCAGGTGCTGTCAACAATGGCCTACTATCATTTTTCCCTTCAACAGGCCATGAACTGAACTCAAGTAGGGAAGGATGTAAGTCTGTGTTAGGTTTCTGAGTGGAGAACATGTCAACATTTATAATAGAATGGTAGGCATTTTGCCATCTCTGCATGTAGTATAATGCTGACTTGACAGCCAACAAGTTGGAACACACAGCAGAATCTTATTAATCTACAGTATAATCTGTAGGTTTATCTTTACCAAGACTCTGTAAGAACTGGACTTCATGACATATAATTAGGTTTCATGAAATCTCTGTAGTGCCTTGTAATCAACAAGTGGATTAATTTGCTTTTCCATTTCATGTTTGTGCATAATATTCATCATACTAATTGGCAAGCCAACTAGTGGCACTTTCTCTTAAATCTTTTTTTCCTTTAAAAAATAATTTACTTCTTTATTTATGACTATTTGGAATAAAAGAGATTTCAACAGTCAGAAACTATCTTGCAAAGAAAACTGCTTAATACTTTCATGTTCACGTTTTTCTAGAATTAGTTTTGGACAGTGTTTCTCTAAACGATCCCTTTGCATCAAAATCAACTGAGTGCTCACTTAAAAAGTAGGTTTCCTGGAAACCATCATTCTCAGCAAACTGACAGAAGAGCAGAAGATCAAACACCGCATGTTCTCTCTCATAGGCGGGTGTTGAACAATGAGAACACATGGACACAGGGAGGGGAGCACTACACACTGGGGTCAGTTGGGGGGAAATAGGGGAGGGACGGTGGGGGGTGGGAAGCTGGGGAGAGATAGCAAGGGGAGAATTGCCAGATGTAGGTGATGGGGAGAAAGGCAGCAAATCACACTGCCACGTGTGTTCCTATGCAACAATTTTGCATGTTCTTCACATGTACCCCAAAACCTAAAATGCAATAAAATAAATAAATGGGGAAAAAAAAAAAGTAGGTTCCTCGGCCGGGCACAGTGGCTCACTCCTGTAATCGCAGCACTTTGGGAGGCCAAGGAGGGTGGATCACCTGAGGTCAGGAGTTCGAGACCAGCCTGGCAAACATGGCCAAACCTTGTCTCTACTAAAAGTACAAAAATTAGCTGGCTGTGGTGGTGGGCACCTGTAATCTCAGCTACACAGGAGGCTGAGACAGGAGAATCGCTTGAACCCAGGAGGCAGAGGTTGCAGTGGGTAGAGATTGCACCACTGCACTCCAGCCTGGGCAACAAGAATGAGATTCCATCTCAAAAGAAAGACAAAGTAGGTTTCTGGGCCCCACTCCCCAGGATACTCGATCAGTGTATTAGCTGAGGGACCCAGGAATAAGCAGTTTAGTAAATACTCCAGGTGGCTCTTATTTACCCTTAAATTTGGCAACTTCTGCTTTAGGCCTGATAGAGAGGAAAAAATGGCCACCAAACAATGTATTTATAGAAAGCAATTCCTAAAATGAATGGAGAATTAAACCAAAGCCAGAAAAAGAAACTTTTCACATCGGCACGGCAGCTTCTCTCTGCAAAGGGCAGCTTGCTGGCTTAAAAAAACAGGATCTTTTAAAACCTATAGCACACTATGCCATTATCTTCTACTTCACAAAGGGGTTTTTAGATCTGCTACATGAAAGACGTTGTAATAAACCATACAAATCCTACATTGAACTAAAGAAAATGCAAAGGGAGAATGTAATACCTGCAGATATAAAACCTCAGTTTGTTTTTTAAAGATCTTTTTCATCTTGAGAAGAAAGAGAGATTTAATCAGTGCTTTTGGAGAAGTTATCCCATGTCAGAGTCGTGCTGCTTTACTTTAGTTCAAAGAGGGCAAACGTAGTTTCTGCTTCTAAACCAAGTTGGGAAGGGGCAGGAACTGAAATAAATGAGTAGCTACCTTTATTTCCATGGATCAAATGATTTGTAATATAAGAGACATTTCTATTTTAAGGAACACTAAGAACTTGGATCCTGTAGAAGCCTAAATGTAGTTTCTCGGTTATTTATTTATTTATTTATTTTTTTAGTTTTCCATTAAAATAAAAATGAATGAATGAATAAAATATACTTTAAAATAATTTGATTGAGTACATTTTACATATTTTCTGTCTCTTGCCTGATTTTTCACCTGTGACCAGAGGTTGCCTGAGCATTATAAATGGCCTTTCCCGGCCTCCTGAACCCTGGCTGGCCTCAGTGAACCTGACAGGCTAAAAAGCGAGGAAAAGATCTTTATAAACAGATGGCTTCAAGCAAGACTTTGTCCTTCCAGAGTGATTCAACCACCAGTTTCATTAAAAAAAAAAAACTACTGGATATCGGTCTATTATTTTCTCATCCAGACCATTGTCATCATCGCTAGTGGACTTTACACCACCTTCTTGACTTACTTTGTGTTTTTCTGAACTCAGCTAAGGAGAGTAATACTCAGATCAGCTCTGCAAAACTAAGATGCAAGACCAATGGGAGCAAACTAATTTCTATTTGCTAGAAAAGAAAGTGCACTCACTGCAAAACTATTTAATAAAATGTCCTGATTTGGTACAGACGGCAAGTGCTATAAGAGAAGGAGAAGAGGTGTTGAGGCTTGAATTCCAAATGGGGGGGGGCATAAAATACAGTACTGAATGGTGTTAGTGTTTTCCTTACACATTCTAAATAAAATTACTACCTCATTTATAAGTTGAGTAGTACCTAATTAGATATCAGGTCTTCAAGCTTGGGTTGTTTAAATTAGTGTTGTAGAAAATAAGTAAGCTTTTTGAAGGGATGCCAATAAGGATTGGCAAAGATTTTCAAATCTGCTTTGGTTGGTGTTATTTATTACCTATTCTGTTAAACTAGGCACGATTCCTGGATTCTATCATCCTAAATTGTCTTATTTATTATATTGAACACGTAACAATCACCTGCATTTTCTATTATCTTAAAATAATTGGCCATCAAACTCCCCCTAAACTTGACATATAGGGTTTTTGCATATATAGGTACTTGCCTAATCTAATTTCACAGTCTACAGGGAAAAATCGAAACAAATCCTTTAGTGCTAAGATGTTAAAGAAATCTCCAGGCCATCTAGAACCCTAGTACTGCTCAAGAAAAGATATTTTATGTCAAGAATTAGAGAATTACAGAAAAATGTGAGTGTTCCTAGGCCAAATTAAAGATGAAGGTAACATTGGTGACTTACTCCTCCCATCTCTCTTATTAATGCCTGTTATGCTGATGAAGGTGGAGACTTACTGAAATTTACTAGAGTCTATGGAATGTTGCAATTAGAGAAAGAATATGTAGCTTATAAAGTTTCATCAGATATCTTTCCTTGAGCTGATTTGAGAACTCTCCAAAGCTACAATCCCACAATTCCAAAAGATAAGGTGGTATTTCAAAAACTCCTAAAATTCTGACACGTGAAAATATCTGTTCTCTTTTATCACTTAAAATGACTTAAGGGGACTGAAACAGTAAAAGAACGGTGGTAGGCAGTAGCCTAATACAGTTAAAATTCCTAGTATCACTTTAATATCAATAATGGAAGAGCACAGAATAAATGACCAGGTGTAAAATAAATTTAAGAGTACCTTCCAAATCTATAAAGTAAAATAAGTCATTCAATGAGTATTCATTGAGCGCCTAATGCAATCAGTGGTGTGTTAAATGTTGTGGACGTGGTTACATAAGAAGCATAAAATATGATACCTGCCTTTAAGGAGTTTAGATCTAAGAAAGGAATTGTGATAATGTGTTATTTCTTGTATCATTTCATGGATAATTATCTTTCTTCTTGATGAGAATTTAACCTGAATGCATTGTTTAGGCCCTCTGTAAGAATTCAGTCTCATGAATACAGTCAGAGACTTCATCTGAGTCCCTGTGACACGGTTCTAAATTAATTTCACAAATAATCAAAACTTTATGCACTAGTAAGAATGCTAGGAAATAGACCAACTGAATTTTGGCTTCTTCCAACATCTATTTTTGGAAATATAAAATTATAGTTAAAGATAGCCTCTGAAAAGCAAATCACCAGATGTAGGTTTGAGATTTAGTTTATTATATCAGCCAAACTGGATAAATCATGCTGAATATTTTTTGGCCTCAGTTCATGTAATGTTCTGATAAAATTTGCCAGAGAAGTTTCACTAACTTTGCTATGTACATACAAATTCAATAAAATCTTCCGGTCGGTAATCAATATTTTATTTTATTGCATAACTATGGAAGTTACTGTTCATAAATCCCATAATTGACTAAATTTGTGTCACCTTTTAAAAACTGATAGTCAAGATTTACGTTTATTAATCACTTTTATTGATTCACTTTTATTAACAACTTATATAAATGTGAAAGAATTATAATACTCAAACAAAGTTCTATTGCAATATTCTTTCTCTTCCAGTAGTACCAAGATGTTTTTTGAAAGATGGCTGCTCACTGTGATGTACATTTAAAAGGTTAAAAATTTTCCTGCTACTACACAAAGCTTCCCTCAATGACCTGTGAACTTATCTTTCATTAACTTATCTAAGTTATTCTTAAATCAATTTGTATGTTTAATCTATGTAACTTCCTAAGAGAATAGCCTCTTTAATTTAATTTTCACCACATCAAATAATGTGCACTTTTTTTTTTTTTTTTTTGCTTTTTTAAAATTATAATTTAAGTTCTGGGATGCATGTGCAGAACATGCAGGTTTGTTACATAGGTATACAGGTGCCATGGTGGTTTGCTGCACCTATCAACCCATCACCTACATTAGGTATTTCTCCTAATGCTATCTTTCCCCTAGTCCCCCACCCCCAACAGGCCCTGGTTTGTGATGTTCCCCCTGCTGTATACATGTGTTCTCATTGTTCAACCCCCACTTATGAGTGAGAACATATGGTGTTTGGTTTTCTATTCCTGTGTTAGTTTGCTGAGAATGATGGTTTCCAGCTTCATCCATGTCTCTGCAAAGGACATGAACTCATCCCTTTTTATGGCTGTATAGTATTCCAGGGTGAATTGTGCCACATTTTCTTTATCCAGTCCATCATTGATGGGAATTTGGGTTGGTTCCAAGTCTTTGCCATTGTGAATAGTGCTGCAATAAATATATGTGTGCATGTGTCTTTACCGTAGAATGATTTATAATCCTTTGGGTATATACCTAGTAATGGGATTGCTGCATCAAATGGTATTTCTGGTTCTAGATCCTTGAGGAATCGCCACACTGTCTTCCACAATGGTTGAACTAATTGACATTCCCACCAACAGTGTAAAAGTGTTCTTATTTCTCCATATCCTCTCCAGCATCTGTTGTTTACTGAATTTTTAAATGATCGCCATTCTAGCTGCGTGAGATGGTATCTCAATGTGGTTTTGATTTCCATTTCTCTAACGACCAATGAGAATGAGGTTTTTTTCATGTTTGTTGACCACATAAATGTCTTCCTTGAGAAATGTCTGTTTATATCCTTCACCTACTTTTTGCTGGATTTGTTTGTTCTTTTTCTTATAAATTTGTTTAAATGCCTTGTAGATTCTATTAGCCCTTTGTCAGATAGATAGATTGAAAATTTTTCTCTCATTCTGTAGGTTTCTTGTTCACTCTGATGGTAGTTTCTTTTGCTGTGCAGAAGTTCTTAAGTTTAATTAGATCCCATTTGTCTATTTTGGCTTTTGTTGCTATTGATTTTGGTGTTTTAGTCATGATGCCTTTGCCCATGCCTATGCCCTGAGTGGTATTGTCTAGGTTTTCTTCTTGCATTTTTATGGTTTTAGGTCTTATATTTAAGTTTTCAGTCTACCTTAAGTTAATTTTTGTATAAGGTGTAAGGAAGGGGTCCAGTTTCAGTTTTCAGCATTTGGCTAGCTGTTTTTCCCAACATCATTTATTAAATAGGAAATTCCTTCCCCATTGCTTGTTTTTGTCAGATTTGTCAAAGATCAGATGGTCGTAGATGTATGGCATTATTTCTGAGGCCTCTGTGCTGTTCCATTGGTCTATATATTTGTTTTGGTATGAGTACCATGCTGTTTTGGTTACTGTAGGCTTGTAGTATAGTTTGAAGTCCGGTAGTGTGATGCTCCCAGCTTTGTTCTCTTTGCTTAGGATTGTCTTGGCTATACAGGCTCTTTTTTGGTTCCATATAAAACTTAAAGCAGGGTTTTTTTTTTCTAATTCTTTGAAGAGAGTGAATTGTAGTTTGATGGGGATAGCATTGAATCTGTAAATTACTTTGAGCAGTATGGCCATTTTCAGGATATTGATTCTTCCTATCCATGAGCATGAAATGTTTTTTCATTTGATTGTGTCCTCTCTTATTTCCTTGAGCAGTGATTTGTAGTTCTCCTTGAAGAGGTCCTTCATATCTCTCGTAAGTTGTATTCCTAGGTATTTTATTCTTTTTGTAGCAATTGTGAATGGGAGTTCACTCATGATTTGGCTCTCTGTTTGTCTATTATTGGTGTATAGGAATGCTTGTAATTTTTGCACATTCACTTTGCATCCTGAGACTTTGCTGAAGTTGCTTATCAGTTTAAGAAGATTTGGGGCTGTGACAATGAGGTTTTCTAAATATACAATCATGTTATCTGCAAATGGAGACAATTTGAATTCCTCTCTTCCTATTTGAATATCCTTTATTTCATTCTTTTGTCTGATTGCCCTGGCCAGAACTTCCAATACTATGTTGAATGGCAGTGGCGAGAGAGAGTATCCTTGTTTTGTGCTGGTTTTCAAAGAGAGTGCTTCCAGCTTTTGCCCATCAGTATGATATTGGCTGTGGGTTTGTAATAAATAGGTCTTATTGTTTTGAGATATGCTCCATCTACATCCAGTTTATTGAGAGTTTTTAGCATGAAGCATTTTTGAATTTTATCAAAGACCTTTTCTGCATCTATTGAGATAATCACGTGTTTTGTCATTAGTTCTGTTTATATGATGGATTACGTTTATTGATTTGCCTATGTTGAACCAGCCTTGCATCTCAGGGTTGAAGGCTACTTAATTGTGGTGGATAAGCTTTTTGATGTGCTTCTGGATTAAGTTTTCCAGTATTTTATTGAGGATTTTCTCATTGATGTTCATCAGGGATATTAGCCTGATTTTCTTTTTGTGTTGTTTTTCTGCCAGGTTTTGGTATTAGGATGATGCTGGCCTCATAAGATGAGTTAGGAAGGAGTTCCTCTTTTTCTGTTATTTGGAATAGTTTCAGAAGGAATGGTACCAATTCCTCTTTGTACCTCTGGTAGAATTCGGCTGTAAATCCATCTGGTCCTGGGCTTTTTTTGGTTGGTAATCTATTAATTACTGCTGCAATTTCAGCAGTAATTGTTATTGGTCTACTGAGGGATTTGACTTTTTCCTGGTTTTGTCTTGGGAGGATGTATGTGTCCAGGAATTTATCAATTTTTTCAAGATTTTCTAGTTTGTTTGCACAGAGGTATTTATAGTATTCTCTGACGGTAGTTTGTATTTCTGAGGGATCAGTGTTGATCTCTCCTTTATCATTTTTTAATGTGTTTATTTGATTCTTCTCTCTTATCTTTTTTATTAGTCTGGTTAGTGGTCTATATTGTTAGTCTTTTCAAAAAACCAGCTCCTGGACTTATTGATTTTTTTGAAGGGTTTTTTTTGTGTGTGTGTCTCTATCTCCTTCAGTTCTGCTCTGATCTTAGTTATCTATGGTATTTTGCTAGCTTTTGAGTTTATTTGCTCTTGCTTCTCTAGTTCTTTTAATTGTGATGTTAGAATGTTGATTTCTCCCGCTTTCTCCTCTGGGCATTTAGTCCTATACATTTCCCTCTAAACACTGTTTTAGCTGTGTCCCAGAGATTCTGTTGCATTGTGTCGTTTTCTCATTGGTTTCAAAGAACTTATATATATCTCCCTTAACTTCATTATTTACCCAGTAGTCATTCAGGACCAGGTTGTTTAGTTTCCATGTAGTTGTGCAGTTTTGAGTGAGTTTCTTAATCCTGAGTTCTAATTTGATTGCATTGTGTTCTGAGAGACTGTTTGTTATGACTTCCATTCTTTTGCATTTGGTGAGGAGTGTTTCCAGTTATGTGGTCAATTTTAGAATAAATGCAACGTGGTGTTGAGAAGAATGTGTGTTCTGTTGATTTGGGGTGAAGTGTTCTGTAGATGTCTATTAGGCCCACTTGGTCAAGAGCTGAGTTCAAGTCCTGAATATTCTTGTTAATTTTCTGCCCTGTTGATCTGTCTAATATTGACAGTGGGGTATTAAAGTCTCCCACTATTATTGTGTGGGAGTCTAAGTCTCTTTGTAGGTCTTTAAGAACTTGCTTCATAAATCTGGGTGCTCCTCTATTGGGTGCATGTATATTTAGGACAGTTAGCTCTTTTTGTTGCATTGATATCTTTACCAGCATGTAATGTCCTTCTTTGTCTTTTATGATCTTTGTTGGTTTAAAGTCTGTGTTATCAGAGACTAGGATTGCAACCACTGCTCTTTTTTGCTTTTCATTTGCTTGATAAATATTTCTCTATCCCTTTATTTTGAGCCTATGTGTGTCTTTGCACATGAGTGATTCTCCTGAATACAGCACACCAATGGGTCTTGACTCTATTTAATTTGCCAGTCTGTCTTTTAATTGGGGCATTTAGCCCTTTTATATTTAAGGCTAATATCGTTAGGTGTGAATTTGATCCTGTCATTATGATGCTAGCTGATTATTTTGCCTGTTAGTTGATGCAGTTTCTTCATAGTGTCAACGGTCTTTACAATTTGGTATGTTTTTTACTGTAGCTGGTACCATTTTTTTCTTTTCATATTTAGTACTTCCTTCAGGATCTCTTGTAAAGCAGGCCTGGTCATGACAAAATCTCTCAGCATTTTCATCTCTGTAAATGATTTTATTTCTCCTTCACTTATGAAGCTTAGTTGATTGGATACGAAATTCTGGGTTAAAAATTATTTTCTTTAATAATGTTGAAGGTTGGCCCCCACTCTCTTCTGGCTTGCAGGGTTTCTGCAGAGAGATCTGTTGTTAGTCTGAGGGGCTTTGCTTTGTGGGTACCCAAGCTTTCTTTCTGGCTGCCCTTAACATTTTTTCCTTCATTTCAACCATGATGAATCTGACAATTACGTGTCTTGGGGTTGCTCTTCTCAAGGAGTACCTCTGCAGTGTTCTCTGTATTTCCTGAACTTGAATGTTGGCCTGTCTTGCTAGGTTGTGGAAGTTCTCTTGGATGATATTCTGAAGAGTGTTTTCCAACTTGGTTCATTCTCCCCATCACTTTCAGGTACACCAATCAAATGCAGGTTTGTTTTTTTCATGTAGTCCCATGTTTGTTGTAAGCTTTGTTCTTTCCTTCTTTTTTTTTTTTCTAATCTTGTCTTCATGCTTTATTTCATTAACTTGATCTTCAATATCTGACATCATTTCTTCTGCTTGATCAATTCAGCTGTTGTTAGTTGTGTATGCTTCAAGAAGTTCTTGTGCTGTGTTTTTCAGCTCCATCAGGTCATTTATGTTCTTCTCTAAACTGGTTATTCTAGTTAGCAATTCCTCTAACCTTTATTTAAGGTTCTTAGCTTTCTTGCATTGGGTTAGAATATACTCCTTTAGCTCAGAGGAGTTTGGTATTACCCACTTTCTGAAGCTTGCTTCTGCCAATTCATCAAATGCGTTATCTGTCCAGTTTAGCTCCCTTGCTGGTGAGGAGTTGTGATCCTTTAGAGGAGAAGAGGCATTCTAGTTTTTGGAATTTTCAGCCTTTTTGCACTGTTTTTTCCTCATCTTCATGGATTTATCTACACTTGGTCTTTGACATTGGTGACTTTCAGATGGGATTTTTATGTGGATGTCCTTTTTGTTGATGTTGATGTTATTATTTTCTGTTTATTAGTTTTCCTTCTACCGGTCAGGCCCCTCTTTGCAGAGCTGCTGGAGTCTGCTGGAGGTTCACTCCAGAGCCTGTTTGCCAGGGTATCACCTGTGGAGGCTGAAGAACAGCAAAGATTGCTCCCTGTTCATTCCTCTGAAAGCTTTGTGCTAGTGAGGGCATGTGTTCTCTTCCTGGGTCCACAATGGAGCATAGTTTCAAGGGCAAGAACTTCCCAGTGTCCTGCCCTCCCCTCTCTCTCCATCCAGGGATTAGAGGTCTTTGTTTTAATTTTTGTGTACAGGAAAGGACCAAAGACCAGTCACTCCAGCGGAAGTTTAAAGGAACTCGTTTCATTGTCCAGGGACCTTGGATAAGATGGGAATTCCTCCCAGGTTAAAAGTCCTCTTCTTCCACATCTCCTTGGACTGCATGTTTGTATCCCCTTCCACAATCCTCATGGAAGCTGCCTTCCTCTCTGGGATTCCATACTGGGGTCCTCTTCCACTCAGTGTGGAAGCTGCTTTCTCTCTCCTGGATTCCGTCTTTCTGGATTCTCTCAATGTGAAAGGAGCTTTCCTTCTTGGTTTTCCCCCTCTGGGAACTCTTCTCACTCAGTGTGAGAGCTTGCTGTTTCTCTTTTATCTTTCTCCTTTTTTTCTCTCTCTCTCTTACTTTTTGCCTAAATAAATCACTTTTCTGAAAAAACTCTTTAGGGTCTGATAATTTCTTGTGAGTGCACTGTGTCTTGGTCCCCTCTCCCATTCTTGGGTGAGTGAGAGACCAAAAGCCTGGAAAAACATCCTCTAAGGGGAGCTGAACACTCCCCTGTGCCCCAAAATCTGGCAATACTACCTACTCCAAGATCAAACTTTAGTTGAAGTGACGGATATGTTTGTAACTAACTATATGCAAAGTATGACAAAAGAGCAATTACTTATTAGAACTGGAGAGATATATGTGTTCTGTTATTTTATAGAAGATCAAATTGGTTTTACAAATAAACTACAATCACTAAATAAAATTTTTTTGGCAGAACTTCGTATAGGTAATTGCATAGCACTTTTTAAAGTATCTTTTTTTTTTTTTTTTACTAATAATATTCATTCCTTTAGAAAATAAATTTAAAATTTGCATTTTTAAATATTGACTTGATTGGTTCAAAGGACACCCACAGATAACAAAATCTATGGATGTTCAAATCCTTTATAATAAAATGACACTGTATTTGCATATAACCTCTGCACATCTTCCCATATACTTTAAATCATTTCTATGTTATTTAAAATACCTAATACTATGTAATTGCTCTATAAGTAGTTATTATACTATATTGTTTTTTAATTTATTTTTTATTATTGTACTGTCACTTTTTACTTATTTTAAAAAATATTTTTGATGTGGTGTTGGTTGGGCTGTGGAAACTGCAGATATGGAGAACCAGTTATATTTCTGCTTCTATCACAGCAAGATTCCAGTGATTATACAATCTTCTCTGATTAATTTTAAACCAACAACTGATAAGAAAGCCAAGTTCTTTGCTATTTAATAAGCATGAGTTTAATCTGGAATTTGTTGGTATGAGTTTTGGCTCCATTTCTATATAAAATTAAAAAAATTCCTCCTTTTAAAGCAAAGCAAAAATAAGATTTTTCTGCAAATGATTTATCACCTTATTACTTCAACCAATTGGACTTTGCAGATGGTGGATGACACATGTGACTATAAAGCCTCAAGTTACATTTGTTCCTTTGAAGGATTCTTTATAACAGTTACTATTGTCCATGGTTAAAATACAATTACTTTTTAAAGAAAATAAATATCTTTATTTGCATTTATCTTGAAACTTTTAGCAACATCAACCAATATTAAGTAAAGAAGAGATGAAATATAAAAATTATACAAATATTACAGGAATTGTTAGATAAATATAATCAAATACATCCTGAAATATATGTATTATGATATATACATATACATATATATATATATATATATATATACTGAATGTGTGTATGTGTGTGTGTGTACATTCTTGTTCATGTACACACACACATATACTAATATCCCCTGAGGGGACCTAATTTGTTTAAGGAATTTTCAATTTGTGGGGACTTTCTGCTGAGTGACAGTTAAGAGCGCTGATTTCAAATCCTGGCTCTAATAATTACTAGCTATGAAGCCTCAGTACAATGACTTGCTATCTTTAGGCCTTGGTTTTTTCATCTATAAAATGGGAATATAATACAATCTCATAGAGAGAAATACTGGGAGAATTACATAATATGTAGAAAGCCATCTAGGCTGGTTACTGGCACATAATTACAAAACAAGCATTTATGAAATGTTACTACTTTTTAATTATTATTAATCTTTTCAATCAATATCTTTAGATTTGATTAGTGTTTGCCTTACATTAATATGTAAGTTCTCATTGTGAATACTTATGTCTTAGTTTGTGTTCTCTAAAAGCAGCCCCAGGAACAAGAATGGCAGTGTAAGTTTATTTAGAGAATGATTTTAGGAAGCATTATTAGGAGAGTGAGAAACTGAGACAAAGGGGGAGTGCAAGGCTCATTTTCCAGCTGATTATTACTATGGGCAACTGAGGGTCTATTCTGCAGAACTTTGAGAGGCCATGCAGTTATCCACCCAACAAGTGAGGACGCTAAAGTATTTATCCTCCAATTCCCTTCTGGTATTGGCTGAAGGGCACTCCAGAACCATGAACTTTCAAGCACTTACAGCTCTCTAACATTCCCACCTCTAGCCCCAGCCCAACCCTCCAAAGCAGGACTCCACTGGCATGCACAAAAATGAAGTATACTGGAATGATGAGTACACAGGAAGTATGGGAAGGTTAAGAGTTTTCGAGAGTTTCTGCTATAATTAGGCGATTTTATTTCTAATATACATAAAAATGAAACAAATGAGAAATGTGAGGAGAGACATGGAAAGGAGGAGTCTTGAAACTATTAGCAAAAGCACATGTGAGTTTAAATAATCTGCAAACCCAGAGATATTCCTCAAATTTATTTTAGTGTATACAAGAAGTTGTTTTAATAATCCAGACTAAGAATGGTATACTTTAAAAAATAATAAAATGACTGAAAGGAAAAAGTACATCTCTTCCTCTGAAATGCTAACTTAAGGGTAGATTGCTACTTAAAACCTCAGTCAAGGAAGCAAGTAGTACTACTGAAAATAGTTAAATAATAGCATCTCCCAATAGGGAATGTGTGACTTACATTTCCTATTCTTGTTTCATCATTGTTTAGTATACAGGAAATACTAGGATAATCTGATTGAAAGGCTTATTGAATATGGAAGCTGAAAATCCTAAACAGCTATTTTTCACATCTTAAATATTAACATGTGTTACTCTTGTGCTCTTTTAGTTTGTATGCAAAATGTAAGTTTTCCTATGATAATTATCACCTTTTTTTTTATAGAGAACTTGTAACTTTGTGAATAATGAACTATAGCTGCTTAACCAGTTTTTTATAAATATAATAATAATTACAGTTAAAATCAGTGGTTAAATTTTGTAAATAGTTGATAATAAATAGGGGTGCCAGTCACATGATAAAAGTACAGAGGAAAAAGCTACAATTAAAAAAGCTATAATCATGATCTCTTTGCTGAGTTCAACCCATAACTTCCAGTGTCAGAATTCTATATTTATATAGTTCATAATACTCATTTTGTTAAATTTCATACATTAAAAAAGTAAATTAAAAAATGGTATGGCTGAATGAATAAGCAAAGGTTTACAATGACTGAGTTCATTTCCTCTATTTAAGGGAGTAGTACTCAGGTCAAAGTAGGAGATAGTACTTTTGGAATATAGACAGCCTTCTCTTTAAAAACATTCGAAGGAATGTAGTGATTCCAGAAACTTATATTACATAATATCTTTCTATCAATCTTGGATTTTATTGTTGTCCCCACATTGGCTTAATGACAGTAACTTGGACACATTTGTCCTCTTCTTTATTTCTTTGCCCATCTTAACTATTTTACAGAGTTTTTTGGTAAAGACAAAATATAAGTGAATCCATTTATCAGTTTCTTTTTAAATCAAATTAAATAAATCTTCACATTAAAGTATATTCAATAAATATATAAGTAATGTTCATTTGAAGATCAAGTTGTTTTTCAGGCTTCTTAATCTCTGACTTTTAAAACTGACTGGCTTGAGCAGAATGTTACCTGGTATTACTGTTTTCTATATGGGACCATTCACTTAGCTATTATTCATCCAATACCTTAAATTTCAGCTACTACTTTTAATTCCCCCAATATAGTTTAACATATACTATTCATCAGCTCCTGGGTCCAGCGACTGGGAATGCTGTAGTGAATATAATTTATATAGTAAAAGAGAATAAAACAAACTTTGCCATGGAGCTTACACATTTATTCAATGCTTCAAGATCCCATGTAAGACCTGAGTTATGGATAAAGTTCCCACAATTAAAATAGAATAATTTTACCAGTAAAAGTGATGACAAAGAATAAACTTCAACATTCTGAAAAGAAAGGTAATTTCTAAGGTAAAGAAACCACACAACTTCTTGATTATGCTGTTAATATTCATGATCTAAAAATAAAGGGGTTTGTTTAAACACAAATTCTTAAAATAACTCAAGAATAAATATGCATACAAGGATCATCCACTCTCTATTTTGTAAAATCAACTTTCTCTATTCTTTGCTCTTAGTATACAAAAATGCTCAGATATTTTCAATATTAAAAAATAATGATCAGGCACTGTGGCTCATGCCTGTATTCCAGCACTTTAGGAGGTTAAGGCAGGAAGACTGCTTGAGCCCAGGAGTTTGAGACAAGCCCTGGCAATATAGTGAGATCCTGTCTGATATAGTGTGGCTGTGTCCCCACCCAAATCTCATCTTGAACTGCAGTTCCCACAATCCCCACATATCTTGGGAGGGAGCTGGTTGGGGGGTAACTGAACCATGGGGGTGGTTTCCCCCATCCTGTTCTTGTGATAGTGAGTTACTTCTCATGAGATGTGATGGTTTTATAAGGGGCTTACACTTTTGCTTGGTTCTCATTCTCCTCTCTCCTGTCACCAGGTGAAGAAGGACATGTCTGCTTCCCCTTCTGCCATGATTATAGGTTTCCTGAGGTCCCCCCAGTCATGTGGAACTCTGAGCACATTAAACCTCTTTCCTTTATAAATTGCCCAGTCTTGGACAGTTCTTTATAGTAGCTTGAGAATGGACTAATACACCATCTCTACAAAAAATAAAAATAAATTAGCCAGGCATGGTAGCATGTGCCTGTAGTCCCAGCTACTCAGGGGGCTGAGGTGGGAGAATTGCTTGAACCTCAGAGGTCAAGGATACAGTGAGCCATGGTTGCACCACTGCATTCCAGCTTGGGTGACAGAGTGCAACTTTGCCTTAAAAAAACAAAAACAAACAACAAACAAAACTCTACATTGTCTGCCTCTCTCTCATTCCATACTTTTCCTATTTTTAAGTATTTTTGGAAAAGGAACTCCTACTTATTTTCACTCCTCACTTTTCATCTGCTCTTCAGTCTGCTGCAGCTCTCCCTAGTGAGTGACTCCTGACATAATAGCAAAGGTAACACATTTTTTTTCCCATGGATAATTTAAACATTCACAGTCATTTTCCTTGCCCTCAAGAAAAACCTTGACCAATTCCTCAGCTTTTCTGCTATTAAATAATAGGTAGTCATGCTTTTAGCTTAAGTCTCAACCTCAGTCTCCATTCAATAATTAGAATGCCCTGTTTCAAGATACTGATCAAAACTTCAAATTCGATTTTAGAATGCATTGTTTTTTCCCCTACTTTGGGCCTGTTTTAGGCCTTCTTCTTCCTTACTTTGCACCTAGGTTTCCAACAGAGTAGGGGAAGAAAGGTATGGCTCGGAAAGAAGAGACCAAAGGGCAGTAAATGTCATCATTGAACCTGGAGCATCTTAAATTGATTTGCATTCCCTGAACAAGCTCATAAGGAAGTTGATTTTATGTGGCTCTTCAAAGATACTCTTTACTGGGGGCTTCTCTTCTGCAATTCCCACTATTCAGGCTGATGTCTCTAAATTCTGGGTGATTACTTGAGTGATTACTTGATTAATGCTCACCATTAGATCAAGCATCATGAAGTCAGAGGCAATATCTATTCTGCTAAAATTATATTCCTGGTTTCCTGCATGGTGTTTGATAGTAATCTCTCATTTAATATTAGTTGAATAAATAAGTGAAAGATTCCCTCCATTATTGTCAAATTCAATGTTCACTTTCTGATCTTAGCTAAATTAACCTTGAAACACATTTTACACTGTTGGTCATGCCCTCTCTTATCAAATTATCCCCTTCCTTATTCTATGACACAAATATCTCCTGTTGTCTTTCTCTCTAGTCACTCTCAGTCTTTATGAAGGCTTCTCTTCTTCATTGACAGCTCCCTAAATGCCGTGTTCCTTAGAACTGAATGTGTAGTTCTCTTTTATTACTATTACTAGATACCATTTTTTTTTACCCATTCTTTTGTCTTTAAGAAGTCCAGAGTTCCAGCCCAGAACTTGTGCCTAAATTCCAGGCCCACATATTTATCTGCCTACAGAATATCTGCCATTTTTCAGAAACCTCAAAGTCTTCATGTACAGATTTGAATCTGTACAGAAATCTGGAAAAACATTCTAAAATACAGCTTTCTCATTCAAAACACACACATCCAAGTGGTTGTCCATATCCTTTATCTTTGATCTACAGCAGTTTTTAATCCATACCATCTTCTACTTTTCAGCATCTTATCTTAGGTCCCTATGACTTTGCAATTCAATTATTGCTATAGCCTCCTTTTAACTGATAACCATCCGCTCTTCTAGTCTATTCCCTATGCTGCTGCTAGAGTGATCATTCTGAAACCCAAACTTAACTATAGAGTGAAATCCTTTCATTTACTTACAAACCACTGACCTAAGTTAGGCTAGTCACTTACTTTATTTTTCCTTAGTTTCATCATCTGAAATTAGATATGGTAATATTTCCTACCCATAGAGATATTATAAGGATGAACGAAGTTCATGCAATTAAAGTGTTTACAAAAATGCATGATTGATAGTAATATCATAGCATCATACATAAGCGCTTGATAAAAGTTAGCTATTATTAGTTTTCTTTGTATACCCATAAAGACTCTCAAATATTAATTAGTTGAATGAATGAGTGGATTGATGAATGAATGAAAGTCCTGATTATTCATTTTTAGAAAATTATAAGTGTTTAAAATATACCCAAACACTTCCTCAGAGAACAACATGTTCCTGACCCCCTTCACAAATAAAAAGAGAGTTTTGGCCAGCATGGTGGTTCACGCCTATTATCCCAGCACTTTGGGAGGCTGAGGCAGGTGGATCACCTGAGGTCAGGAGTTCAAGATTAGCCTGGCCAAATAGTGGAACCCTGTCTCTACTAAAAATGCAAAAACTAGCTGGGCATGTGGTGGGTGCCTGTAAACCCAGCTACTCGGGAGGCTGAGGCAGGAGAGTTGCTTGAACCTGGGAGGAGTAGGTTGCAGTGAGCTGAGATCACGCTATCACACTGGATGACAAGAGTGAAACACGATAGAGACAGAGAGAGAGTTTTTATGTTTTATAGAATCTAGTTCTCTTTTTTCTGTTATTTATAAAATAATATAATAGAATCCAGTTTTTCTCCCTGAAATTTATTGCATTTTATAAGAATATATGTGTTTTGTCCATGTCTGTATTTCTTATTCAAATTTACCTAATGTCAGGCGATTACCATTACCAAACTTTGATCTCCATCAAGTTTTTGCAGAACTTGATGTTCTATCTTAATTCTTAGTATTTAGTTAGTCTTCACTTTTCACTATTCAAGCTTCCTTTCATTTATGTTTTATTAATTATAACGTGTCTATTTTAGGGCAACATGCCCCATATCTTTTTTTAGATGGAGGTAGGAAAGAAAAAATGAGAAGGGAAAGGGGAATTGGTTATTGTTGGTTATAGTGAAAGTGTGATACTGTACTATTTATAAGGCTTAGGAATAGATCACCAAGAAAGTTGCCATGAATATAAATGTTAGTTATAATACTATTACTAATAAAAGACATTTGTCTTATATTTTACAAACACAAAATTGTTTCATATACATTCTCTCATCTAATGCTCACACAACAGTCCCCAAGTAATTAATGCATGAATTTTGATCCGCATTTTACATATGAACCAAGTGGTGCCCAGAAATGGCATGACTTTCTAAAAGTTTCACAGTCATTGAATTGGTCAAGTTGTGACTCAGACGTAGACCAGCTTTGCCAAGTTCATTGCTCTTTATAGGATACTGTTGCACTTCCATTATAAATGAAACTCTGTGCTCAATTTAAAAAAAAAACTAAACCAGGAATGGATTTTTGAACTCCTGTCCTCAAGTGATCCCCCCACATTGGCCTTCCTAAGTGTTGAGATTATAGGAGTGAGCCACCACGCCCAGCAGAATGGATTTTTAATTGTGATTTATTTTAGGGGAATAGGAAACAGGATCTGCTTAACGTTAAATACCAGAAAGACTGAGTTACATATACCTTTGAGCTTATTCAGGCTACATTGAGACGCTGAAACAAGCTGTGCCACGCATTTCTGAAATTAATTGATAGGTTTTTTTTCACTTCTGCATTTTATCAGATGCAGGTATAGTATTTTATCTAGGGCTTGTAGTGTGATAATGTATAATGCAGATCATTGTTTAATTACAATGAAAGCTGAAGTAAACAGCACGAGTGATTTCTAAAAATCTAACCACTGATAACCACACCCTTTGGCAACTCTCCTAAGTCTCAGAAGAAGACAATGGAGTAGATTGTGTTAAGCAAAAATTAAAAAAAAAAAAAATAAGCATTAAGCTGTATGCCAAGACAGGGTAATAGATGGAATTCAGATTAAAACTAACGAATAAAAGTGTCTTAAACTTACATAGGAATCTTTCTTTTGTTTATTTTTTTCTTGTTTTGCTCACATTCAACATTTTCCCATGTTTTGTGATTATCATGTGAAAGAAACTATTCTAAGCAAAAAAAAAAACTTTCAATGAAATCCAATTTAATATTTTTAAGAGTATAAACTTGGAGTTATATAGATCTAAGTTTTAATCACACTTGCTAATTGTTACTAGTACCTATGAGAACAAGAACAAACTGCTTCAACTTTTTGATGGCTGGACATGGTGGTTGAGATCTGTAATCCCTGTACTTTGGGAGGCTGAGGTGGGTGGATTGCTTGAGCCCAGGAGTTTCAGACCAGCCAGGGCAATGTGGTAAAACCCTATCTCTACAAACTTACTAAAATTAGCTAGGTGTGGTGGCACATGTCTGTGTTCCCAGCTACTCAGCAGGCTGACAAGAGAGGATCATTGAGCCCATTAGGTCAACGCTGCAGTAAGCTGAGATCACACCACTGCATTCCAGCCAGGGTGACAGAATGAGACCCTGTTTCAAACAAACAAAAAAGAAAAACAAAAACATAAAAATGTTTTAAATAGCATTATAAAAAAGTTACTATCAGGATTAAATAAGATATCATATTCATTTATCTATTCATTTATTGGAGCCTACTTTGTATCAGAAACTGTTCAAAGCACCTAATATACAGTAGTAGTATGCAAAACAAAATCTCCGTCCCCTTAGTTTTAATTCTAGTAGGTATGAAATAAAAAAGTGCAATTCTGTGTATCATTATGTGTAAGTAAGAGATACACAAAAATACTGACTTTTCCAACAGGATGTGTGTGGATTAAGCCCATAATGATGAAGAATTGATGTCAGTAGCTACCTCTGAAAGTGGAATAATGATTCTACCAAAAATAAGAGTTGTGGTTGAAGGTATGTTTAAAATGAGTCCTATTCAGCCAAGTAACTGTTCATTCCTTTATATTTGCTGAGTGTCTGGTAAAACACAACAAAATAAGAACAAATTACCCACAGAATGATTAAATCAATTGCCAAGGTTTGATCAGTTCTGGTCTGCTAGATGAGCTAAGGGACTCTATTTGAAGAGAATAAAGATTAGTCAATAATTGCTGTCAATTTAGTACATTTACTCCTTATCTGAATGTGAATCAAGCTATTTCCAGAAATCTGTTATCATGTTTCCATCTCAGAATGTACTCATCCACATACTACTGAGGAGTAGATCTCTTTACATGTTATAAGGAAAGAAGAGACAGCATTTTGTAGCTGCTTGAAGATATGAGGAAAACAAAAATAAAATTTATGCAACTATCAAGAATCTTGGGCTTTTTGCCTATGGTAGGTTTATTTTTATATTTCCACAGAGGAATTAAGAGACAGGGATAAGAACTCTGGTAACCTCAGTATTGCATGTGTAGTTGTAGCTGATATCCCTGACAAAAAATAAGGAAAATTTCAAGTTTAACCACAAAATAAAGATATGAAATAGAAAAGAAAATTTCTCTCATTAACTTAGAACCCACAATAAAAGCATAAGAAACAAGAATCTGTGGTGTGTGGGTCACTCACATTAACAAACTAAAGCATGATGGGTGTAGTAATCACCTTAAAAACAGATTTTAATTGTTACAATTAATCTGACACACACAATTTGTATTATTATTAAATATTTTAAACATATCCAAATTTGAATCAATTTTATTTTGGCTGACTAGATTGTTCTGTATCCAGCTGTGAACCTAGGGAGTAAACCAAGTAAAAGGAATATGTGAGATCAAGGAAACGGTATAGAAAAAAGAAAGAGGCAACTAGATTATCTAAGGTGATGGGGAAATATCCCAGGGTGGCGGTTTGGTAGCTAACTTAGAGAGCAACACACCTGATCTGAGCAGTAGGACAGAGGGTTCCAAAACTTATGTGTCCAAGAAAAATGCATTAACAAAATACCTGCTCTGTTCCTTAGTTTGAATGAGACGATTTATAGTTATAACAGAGAGCTTGAAAGTCATTTGGCAAGAGGTATAAAGGAAAGCAAACAACTGGAAATAAGAGACAATTACTAAATCAATGGGAAATAAACGTTGTACCAGAGAGAAATGTAATCATAGTATATAAGATGGCTTATCTGTGAAGTGTTTACTTAGCAATAGACCTTTGACTGGGACCTACACTATTATGCTCCTGATTTTCACACCTTCAGACCCAGGCTGGGGTTAATACCACCCTTTCCTGGGTCTACAGTTTGCAGACAGCAGATTATGCAATTTCTCTACCTCCATAATACTACAAACAATATCTTATAGTAAATATATCTATATAGAGAGGTGTATAGATATAGATATCTTATTGGTTCTGTTTCTTTGGAAAATCTTGACTAATATAAATGCTAAGAAAGGAAAGAAGCAATATGAGAGGTTTAAAAAGTTTATTGTATCAGAACCAGCAAAAAGTTTAGACAACTCCATTTTATCCTTCCCTCAAGCCTTCCACTATCCCAAAATTATAAGTGATCCCAACCTAAAACTGACTCTGTTCTCTCACTACTCCAAGTTCTAACAATCCACCAGACAAACTTACTTCCACCAGACATACATACATTTATACACAAATTTGTGCAATAGAAGACCTTAAAAGGAAGGTGTGTGAGAGCATTCCCTAAGGTGTAGGTCATCAATGATGTTCCTGAGGTGAGATCAAGAAGTTGTGGTAACCACACAAGTCTTCAAATGTATCTGCCACCCTCACATTCTATCATTAACTGCTTATAAAATATCTAAAAATCTTTGACATCCACAGGCACTATATATATGATTGATAAAAATTCTTCTGCTCTGTTACTGAAATGCCAGGAGTTCTATCTAGGTCTTGCTTCTCACCACACAGAAAGCCAGTCACTGAGACAACAGGTATTGCCAAGGAAGAAGGCTTTACCTGGGTGCTGCAGCTAAGGAGATGGGAGCTTAGTCTGAAATCCAGCTCCCAAAACTAGGGGTTTATATAGCAGGGAAGAAATGTAACAATATATAAGAAAACACACTAGGGAGGGTCAAGGAAGCAATTATGATAAATGAAGGGCCTGGCATCTCTTTGTCTGGACATGGTAATCTGGTGATTTTCAGCTCTTTGAAACAGGGGGTCCTTTCTTGAAGAAGAAACTCAGATAAAACAAATTAAGTTTCAAGCTTTAAGACCAGAAAAATCAATTTCTCATTTGTCTGTTTGTTTGTTTGTTTGTTTTGAGACAGGGTTGTGCTCTGACACCCAGACTGAAGTGCAGTGGCATAATCTCGGCTCACTGCAACCTCCACCTTCTGAGTTCAAGTGATTCTTGTGCCTCAGACTCCAGAGTAGCTGAGATTACAGGCACAGAAAAATCAATTTTTATGTTTATACATTTTTTAAAAAAACTATGGAACTTTTGGCTCAGTTTTGTTTCTGCCTTTCTATTTGCCAGTTCCTCAATCATGGGGAATATGGTCATCAATCTTTCTGTCTGCTTCATGCTGAGGAGGGTGGTCCTGGGTGGCTTCATGCTATAGGTGACTTCGTGGCCACCCAGGAATCAAAGGTTAATCTAATACTATAGTTTTCTTCTGAAACAGTATTTCTCTCTCTAGTCTCCCACTTCTACCAAAGACAAATCATACTAGGACCAATCTACCTGCAAAATAACCTTCAGTCCCATCTCCTTGGCTGCAGAAGCTGATTAAACCCTTATTCCCCGGCAATACTTATTGTCTCACTGATTGGCTTTCTGTGGTGAGCAGCAGGACCTAGACTGAATCCCTGGTGTTTTGGTAACACAATTATCTGTAAAAAGAAAAACTTTTAAAAAATCCTTATCTTTATAGTTTATTCAAATAACCAATAATAGTAGTAACCCAGATGAATTTGTATAACAGAAACTATAATTTGTATTCAAATGTTGGTAACAGTACCCCTAAAACATTCTATTCCTCTTGTAAGTACATTTATTTTCAATTATCTCCACTTATTTTTATCCCATTTTACACAGTTGTTATAAAATTACAAAAGTATTTTGTTTTGTAAAGTTCAAAGACAAAATTTAAACTTTGTAAATTTTCACAGGCTTGATAGCAAGTTTGGGCATTTAGAAGTCAATACAGCAAATGTCTTATTTTCTGGAATTTGTTTTTCAGTTTCTCACTTCTTT
>NW_016108076.1:0-108743 GCF_001604975.1 Cebus imitator | reverse complement strand
GCACTGGCGCGATCTCGGCTCACCGCAGCCTCCGCCTCCTGGGTAGCTGGGATTACAGGCACATGCCACCATGCCCAGCTGATTTTTTGTATTTTTAGTAGAGACGGGTTTTCACCATGTTGACCAGGATGGTCTCGATCTCTTGACCTTGTGATCCACCCGCCTCGGCCTCCCAAAGTGCTGGGATTACAGGCGTGAGCCACCGCACCCGGCTCAGTTTCTCACTTCTTAAATAGCTGTGATATTTTCTATTCTGAAATGAGATTTTGCTTTCATTGAAAGATGCAATTATAGAATCTAAAAGGATTTAAAGGTCTTTTCTCAAATTCCAAATTTATTAAGATATGACATAAATGTTTATATCTGAACTAACACTTTTGAAATAATTAAAAATACATCCAACAATCCCTCTTCCAAACTAAAAGAAAGTACTGAAAAGAATGATTTTCCACAACTAGCATTAAAAGAAAAAATGCCGATAATATTATAAAGAAATTCTCTAGGTATACTTCTCAAGCCTCATAAAAGTAGAAAATATTCATTTATTTGTTAACTCACAATCACTTTATTGAAAATATTTATTGTCTGTGCAGTTCCCATGGGACAATAAATATTTTCTTTTCTCTCTCTTCTTCTTTTTCTCCTCTCTCTCTCCCTCTCCCTCTTTGCTTATCTCTTTCCCTTTCTAAATTAGCCAGTGTAGGTTAGTAGCATTCTTATAATCCAACAATACTATTTTGAACTCTGTTGTTTTTATTTACATCATTTCAGAAATATTTTGCTATTCAGTCTGATTATCTATTGAGCATGTACTTATAATGACGATTTCAGTAGACACTGGAAATTTTACTGTGTTGATGGAGCACAATTATTAAAATGTTCTCTGAATGTTGCCTTTTTATTGTTTTGTTTGTTGTTTCTGTTTTTCTCCTTTAGGTATTACTACATCAAAAAGAAGATCTATCTTTAAAACATCTTATCTGTGGTGATCCAAAACAGGGAATAATCTTTCAACGTTAGAATCTTCATCTTTAGAGGATCTACCTCTGGCACTGGACCTGAACTTAAGCAACTTCCTTTCAGTTCCTAGATTCTGTACTTTTGTCCTGACTTTCAAATGCATTACTGCCCATGCATTAATGTAGCTATTTTCATAAGAGTTAGCTTCCCAAGAAATGGTAAAATGGAATGGGGCTTTGTTGCATGTGGAAAGGCATGGGGAGTAGAACAGGAATAGGCAAGTAAGAAGGCAATAAGCACTTTAATATTTCTTTTTTCTGGGGAGGAAAAACTATAGAATGAGAGAAAGTTGACATAAAAATAACTGAGAACAATGATAGGGATAAGGAATCTATTCACAACCACATAGACATGCATTCCAAATCAAATTTTGATCATATCAACTCGCACAAAATGAGTATGTCATAACATGGCCAACATTGAAGCTATCTTTCTGCTATAATTCAAAATCAGTCTTGCTGAGATCGCTTGCTGGTATACCAAGGCCCAATACTGGTGACCGACTACTCATTAAGTGGCTGAGTTCCTTCCAACAATCCCACAATTATTTTCATCTTTGCTTTTGAGCTTGCACAAATCTACCTTCTGGAACTACATGTAGTATGGCAAATAACATAATACAGAAAAACATGCATTTGAGGCCTAGTTCCAAAACCTATCACCTACACTCTCTGAACTTCAGTACCTAATTTAACTTCACTACCTAAACTCTCTGAGCTTCAGTATCTTAAATCTATGAAATGGAGACTTAATGCTTATTTAATAGAATTCCTGTAGGACTAGATGAAATGACTTAGCAAATAGGTACTCCATAAATATTAGTTCTCTTCCTGTATATTCTAAGGAAATAACTTTCATTCTAGCCAGAAAGAAAGGATAGACAACCATCTAAAACAGGGACGGCTAATTTTATATGTAGTGGCCCAAATAGTAAGATATTTTAGGCTTTGTGGACCCCATAGCCTGTTGCAACTATTCCCCTCTACTGTTGTAATGGGAAAGTGGTCATAGACAATATGTAAACAAGTAAGTGTGGCTACATTTGGTCCATGGATTATAGTTTGCCAATCTCTGTTCCAAAGAATCAACAACTTAATTAAAAGATTGTTCAGCATTGAAAAGGATCCAGGGAAAGCAAGAATGACAGGAATTTGTAGACAGTTGGGTGACTCACAAATCAGCATTGCTTCACATCGGTCTTCCACTTCCCTAATTGGTTGTGCTCCATGCTCTTCTATTCCTTCTCAGATCCCTCATGGGACTCATGTTCTGTGCTGTAACAATAAGGTAATACTAGTCTATATTATAACAAAATCCAATATTCCAAGGCGTGAGCAGACACTCCTGGCATAGAAAGACCTTGATTGAAATGAGGCTCGTTGCTTTTTGCCAGAATATTGTCACCCTAAGCTCTTCTCTAGTCATATTTAAGAGGCCTTGGTGTTTAGTTTTAAGGATATGGACACTACCTATATCCCGGCTTTTGTTGTTCCATAGTTGCTTCACTTGATAAATCTCTTAGCTTCCCATGAATATGGCAAAGATCTCAAAACCAGAAACTATGTCATGTAATTGTTTTAAAATATATTTTTTAATCAAGAAGTTGTATAGACAACGTAGACATGGGTTGGGACTGGAAGTTATATAATCAGTAAACAAAACGTAGAAATATTTAGGATTTTTTATGATACATTTAAACAAGATTTTTCTTTACCAAAAGTTTCTAGTAAAATAATCTGTGGGATGAGAAGACACTGAACTTTTATGTGACCTCAAAAACACACATGTTTTATATTTTTATTCCCAAACTTGTAGAATTGAAAAGAGTATCCAAAATTCATTCTTATTTTATGACCAATAAAATATATTATGATTCAGCTGGCTGCAACAGAGAGCTGTAGAATAGAGTATAATTGTTTTATTTTAGTTTCCCTTATTTTATTTCTGTGTGAAACATGCTGGCTGTCAGAGGAATCAAATGCAATCATGTGGACTTGGTAGCGAGGGGGTCTAAACCATTGGTCTTCGAAGGGGAGGGGGATACTTGCATGTCAGACAATGCCAAGATGATCTATTGAAGCACAGAAAATACTTACAATTTTTACTTTTAATGGAAACAGCTAAGAAGGAAGTGAAGGTTTACTAATATGTATTTGAGCTGGTGTATCAGGTCCACTAGCAAGGGATCCTATTTTGAAAGAAGGCCCTTCATTCACTGGTTAATTTTCAGCATGTTGCAGTTTAATAAGATTAGTGATTGTATTTACCAATTAAATTACCCAGACTTAGCTAAAAGTAACTTTACAAAATAAACAAATGATTTTAAAAGATTCCATAACGTACATTATAAATTAAGAATATTGCTAATAACGCAAGCCCAGGGAGACTACAAAAATAATGGCAGAGCTGACTCTTCTGCTACTCCTACAACAAGCTGTTCAATAATAATATGAGACTAAAGACAAGGACACCCTAATCTAATTTGACAAGAAGTCAGCCAATGAAATTCAAAGTACCAGGAAGAGTATTTTAAACAATGGATTTATAGCCACAGTTTTTAACAAAGAAACTTTTTCCATATGTAGTTTATGCTTTAAGAAATAACATAAATTCATTGTTACTGATAATACACTTTAAAATATGGTTTACACATTTACTCTAACCTTTGAAAATGTCAGTTTTTAATGTCATTTATATAACACATTAGTAAAGAATTATGCATATAGAATTTATAAATATGTTCCCCAAGATACACATACAAGGATTTGCATTACAAAATGTTCTACTAGAGGCCGGGTGTGGTAGCTCACAACTGTAATACCAACTTTTTGGGAGGCTGAGGTGGGTGGCTTGCTTGAGCTCAGGGGTTCGAGACCAGCCTGGGCAAAATGGTGAAACTCCGAGTCTGCTAAAGACACAAAAACTAGCTGGGCTTGGTGATGTGATATCTGTAGTCCCAGCTACTCAGAGACTGAGGTGGGAACATCGCCTGAGCATGGGAGGTTGAGGTTGCAGTGAGCTGTGATTATACCACTGCACTCCAGCCTGGGCAACAGAGTGAGACCTGTCTTTTTTTTTTTTTTTTTTTAAAAAAAAAAAAAAAAAAAAAAAAAAAAAGAGGCAGAAGGCTACAGTGAGCTATAATCATGCCACAATACTCCAGCCTGGGCAACAGAGCAAGATACCGTTTCTAAGAAAATAAATAAAAAATAAATAAATATTCTACTAGTAGGAAGGAGTATGCAGTCAGAAAAGTTTATAAAAGAAATATTGAAACAGCTCAAACAATAAGTGAAATAGGATGAAACAGATTAATTTTATTCTATGTGTATGTTGTCAACAGTGGAAATGTACTTAATTACTGCACTTTAGAGGTGGTATGGTTACTAAATGATCACAAAGCAGCTAGACTTGTATACGACATACAAATATGCCATGATACTGGAAATTTGCAAAATATTTGGCTTCTTATAAACATCAAAATCACCTACTATCAACAAAGATTTAGAAAATAATTTTTGTTAAACAGAAGAAATGCCAATTACAATAGCTTTAAATAAACAAAATATATGCATACAAGATTTGTACATTTAAAACTACATTGCTGAGGAAAATGAAAGAGATTAGCTATGTTCACAAATTGTAACCCTCAATATTATTAAAGGCAATTCTTCCCAAATTGATTTATCTATTAACTGCAATCCCAATAAAAAATCCCAGCCATCTGAAATTTATACAGAAATGTAAAGGACTTAACATAGCCAAAATATTTTATGAAAAGAATAAAGGTGAAGGCCTTAACAGTACCTGATTTCAAGACTTCCTACAAAGCTACAATGATCAGGACAGTGTGGTATTGGCATAAGAATAGACAAATAGATCAATGGGATAAAATATGTCAGAAATAAACCTAATTATGTAGGAGCCATTAATTTTCAACAAAGATGTGAAGATCATTAAACAGGGGAAAGTTTTTTCAATGAATGATGCTGGAACTGGATATCCATATAGAAAAAAAAAAAACTGAACTGGATATCCATATGGAAGAAAAAATAGTTCTTGGTCTTTATTTCATGCTATATGAAAATTCACTCAAAATGAATTATAGATCTAAATGCAAAAGCCAGAGCTGTGAAATTTCTTAAAGAAAACGTAGAAGAAAATCTTAGTAACGTTATGCTAGGCAAATAATTCTCAGATAGGACACCAAAAAGCATAAATCATTAAAAAATCGTAAACTGAACTTTATAAAAACTAAAATGAAAACATTGCTACAGACTGGGGGTCTGGGAGAATATGTGCAATGCATACACATGGCAAATGACTTATACCCGAATTGCATAAAGAACTCCTATGACTAAATAATACGGAAGCAAACAACTAATTAAAAGTGGCCAGGCAGGGCACCGTGGCTCACGTCTGTAATCCCAGCACTTTGAGAGGCCGAGGCGGGTAGATCACACGGTCACGACATCGAGATCATCTTTGCCAACATGGTGAAACCCCATCTCTACTAAAAATAGAGAAATTAGCTGGGCATTGTGGTGCATGCCTGTAGTCCCAGATACTCGGTAGGCTGAGGCAGGAGAATCACTTAAACCCGGAAAGCAGAAGTTGAAGTGAGCCAAGATCGTGCCACTGCACTCCAGCCTAATGACAGAGCAAGACTCTTAAAAAAAANAAAAAAAAAAAAAAAAAAAAAAAAAAAAAAAAAAAAAAAAAAAAAAGTGGCCAAAAAAATATAAGCATATATTTCACAAAATATGTACAAATAGCAAACTAGCACAGAAAATATGCTTCATGTCATTTGTCATCAGAGGAATGCAAAGTGAAATCCAATGAGTTTTTAAAGAGAAATCAAAATGGCTAAGATTGAAAAGAATGGCATTATCAATTGCTGACAGGGATATGGAACTGTGTGAACTCACATATGGTTGGTGAGAGAGGAAAATGGTATAGCTACTTTGGAAGGTAGTTTGCGTATTTCTTATAAAGTTAAACTTACTCTTACCATATGACTCAGCAACTTCACTCTTAGATATTTACATAACAGAAAGGAAAAATATATGCCCACACAAAGATTTGTATACAAATGGTCACAGCAGATCTAAAAATTAGAAATAATTCAAATGTTCATTAACAGGTGAATAGATAAATTATGGATTATACCTAAAATAGAATGTTATTAAGCAATACAAAAGGGTTACTGATATTTATGACAGCCTGAAAAAAATTTCAAAAATATGATGTTGCATGAAAGAATCCAGGTGCCAAAAAAAATACTGTTTTAGGTTATGAAATTCTAAGGCAGGCCAAACTAATCTCTCCTAGAAGAAAGCAAGTCAATTATTACCTAGGGTTTTGGGATTAAGAGTATTTGTTGACTGTAAATTCAAGAATACTTTAAGGGATTACGAAAATGTTCTGTGTCTTGATTAGACTGGCGATTATCAAAACTCATCAAACTATATGCTTAAAATGGATGCAGTTTGATGAGTTTTGTTGTATGTTAATTATATCTCAATAAGGTCAATTTTTTTTTTTTTACTTTTTTCTCTTTTTTAAGAGAGAAACAAAGTGTTGCTCTGTTCCCCAGGCTGAGTGCAATATGATGTGATCACTGTAGTCTTGACCTTCTGGGCTCAAGGGATCCTCTTACATCAGCCTCCAGAGTAGGTGAGACTATAGGCATGTGCCACCATGCTCAGCTAATTTTTTAGAAATTTTTGGTAGATATGGTGTCTCCCTATGTTGCCCAGGCTGATCTCAAACTCCTGGACTCAAGCAATCCTCCAGTCTCAGCCTCCCAAAGTGCTGAATTAACAGGCATGAGCCACTGCACCCTTATGGCCTGAATGAAGTCAATTTTTAAAAATAACTTATTATATCAGTTATTCATAAAAATTATAGACTGCATGTTTACTTGCTAGTTTTCTGACTTATCTGCTTCTCTCAGTAAGGCTGCAAGTTCCATGAGGAGTTGGACCATACCCCTTTTATTAACTGTGTCTCCAAACATTTTGTAATTTGCTTGACTCAAAGAAGGCATTCAATAAACACTTTTTGAATAAATAAATGAACGAATGAGTTCTTATTTACATTTCCATTGCCTCCCCACAACCACAGTTTTCTTAAGTAAACTGATCATCAACAAGTCTATTAATTTATCTTATTTCTTGAACTCAGTCCATTATAAAATAAATGACATCCAGATATTATCTGGGAATTATTGAATTCTGGGATCTAAATGTATTTTCCTTGAAAACAATTCTCAGGCAAAGTAATACACAATCCAAACCAATCTTAAGGTTTATTATAGATAATTAGGTAGGTAGATAAAGGTTTCCACAGAGCTTTCTAACCCGGGAAATGCCCAAGCCCATCTTCACCTTTAAGTGAGGAACAAGCTGAATTGCAGCTCCAGAAACTCAAGCTGGTTGAATATTGAATATGCGGTGTCTGTTCCACACACAAATGACTCATGTGAGTCATATTTTTTGGTGGAACTCAAACATAGAAGGCATGATCCATGTGAAGAATAAAAAGTAGTTGTATAACTAGCATAGCAAGACAACCTATAAGCTAACCTAGATCGGAAGCAGGATTAGTATATAGGTTGTAATAGGTTATACTCCTACTTCCAATGTAGTTAGCTTACAGTTTGCTTTGCTATCCTAGTTTTGCAACTACTAATGCTAGAGTAATTATAAGTATGGGGGCTTCCATTGAAATGATGTGTGATTGATAAAACATCACATGAGTCCCAAAGGTCATTGCTTCCTCAGCTAGTCCCTGGGTTATACTGGGTACTCGAATTTTAAAGAAGAAATCCACTCCTATAGACAAAACCAATCAAAAAGTAGGAATGAAACCTGTGACTCAACACAATGTGGATAAGTAGAATCAGGGAGGTCAAAAATTCTGCCTTTTAAGTTTAGGCTCTGAAAGGGTGATACTTTTTTAAACTGCAAAGACTGGCAAGAGTGAAACATTAAATTGTATAGGGAAATATTCTGTTGAGCCAGTGTTGGATCAGGAAAAGGCATTAAGGAAAGAATGTATCCAGTTGTGCAAAGGAGAAATTGTTAGATAAGGGGTGAGCTGATGTTGAATAATACACAACAATAGTATTTACCACTCTCAGAAAGAGAGGAGCTTCTGAGAATGGGTGGTAGAACAATTAGGGGGGAAATGAGAGCCACAAATGAGGGGAGATTATGATGCTCCATACTATGTTGGATACTAAATAGAACCTCAACATTTCAAAGGAGAGGCTTGATAAAGATATGTTTTTTTTTTTTTTTTTGTCTTCTAAATTCTTTCCTGTCACACATTTCAATTAAGTTTGAAAATGACTCTAGAATAGAGTTTGAGGTGTGATTATCACATTTTAAGGAAGTCAGCTGTTATGGTCTAAAAAAAGGACAGTAGCTTTCTCAGCTGTTTTACTGTGGTAGTTCTATTAAAAATGATTACCTTTCAGTAATAGGAAGAGTGGCTTAAGTAGTCCTGATTCAAGCTCTTATTAGATTGTGTTGCTTTCAGAGAACTGACCAACTCTTTGGTCGATTCAAATCTCCTCTTTTAAGATCTGATGGCCTCATTCCACTAAGTATGTAAACCAAACCTTTTACCAAAGCACCGGGCATTTGATTAAAGATTCACTATTTTTAAAAGTGAAAAATTCAGTGGATTTATCAATAACAAGGCGTTATGAGGTTAAATTTTTTTAAATATGTGACTCCAATAGAAGATTTGGGAAGAATGTTCTTTGAAAGCCAAGAGGAATGAATATTGAAAGACCGAGACAAGTCTTTAGGAGTGAAGCAGAAATTGACTGTGAAATAGGTAAAATTTTAGGAAAGAAAAGAAAAGGAGGTCACTCTTGACTTCAAAAGCTGTAACTGAGACAAAATGCACATTACCAAACAAAGTGAATATCTATCTGTAGATATACATAGGTATATGTAAGAAACTTACACATTCATATGCACATGTATCTGTGCACAGTATTTTTCTTCTATATAACTATGTAAGTAGACATTTAGACCTTGTTTTATTGTCTGACCACACACTCTAAATTACACAATAGTGTCACCAGCTGTTTGTAAAAGATAGTTTGTTTTTGATTGATTTACTTGATTTGCATTGGGTTGGTCTGGATTACATTTGGAGATCTGAGCTCTAGAAACATGTACATTTTTTCAACATGAGTCAACCCATCTCTCATCAGATGCTAAATTTCACAAGACTAGAGGCAAAATCTAAAATTTGCTCTACAAATGCTATTAGCACTATCAATATTACCTTGCATGGTAGGTCTGACTCCAGGCCTACATACATTCCAAGTATTCTGAATGTACCTGGGTGAATATCTTTTTTTTAATGTTGCCACTGATAGGTTAATGGATTAAGATAACTCAGTTGTATTCCATAGATAATGAGATACAGAATTCATCTTATCCACTGTGTGCCTTAAGTTACTGGACCATTTACTCTCAGCCCTACTAGAAATGGCAGAAAGTACCTGGGCTTTGGAGACCTGGGTCCAAACCCTAATTCCACTACCAGCTGTGTGCCCCTGGGCAAGATATGTGACTTCTCTGGGGTCCAGATTTCTCCTTTGTAAAATTAGAATTATATTGCATACTTTGTAGGGTGTGGCCTAAATAAACTAATACGTATAAAGTACTTACCACAAGTTTTGGAAAATAACAGATGTGCGCGCACACACACACACACACACACACACACACACACACACAAAGAATTCTCTTCCCATGCTCAATGCCAAATTTATGTGATTTCATTCCAAGTAGCTGGGGCCTTTACCTTTGTTTTTGCCAGTTTCCATTTCTTATCTCTAAGTAGTAAAAACAGATTTTAGAGACTGCGCTCACATCTTCCTGTAATAGACTTTTCGCATGAATTAGCACAGATTTTGGTATGTACCTTCCCTCTGACACTCACTGGTTCCCTGCATGTGGGATCTTCTTGATTTCTTGAGGTTCCCTTATGCAAAAATTGCTTGCTTAAGTCATGCCTCATTTTGATTTTTGGCTTTAAGCTGTTGGCTCTTCTCTAATTCTCAAATTCTGTGAGCTTCCACGATCTCCCCTCCCCATAAGCTCACTCTTCCCTTTCATCTCAGCTGTGATCTGACTGCAGAATTTCACATGCTCCTCTGCAGTCCTGCTTGGGGCTAATATAGGCCACAACACACAGGGAATACTTACCAGATGGTAGCCTCCTCATAGAAATGTTTTCTGTTTCTTCATATTACATGAGATTATGAGATTACTTAGATATTGGAAGCTCATTTCTTAAAGTAATTTATTTGGAGTATCCATGGTTTTCCTCATATTAATACTGTTACTATGAACATTTTAATCTGCTTTACTGCTTTATTTTCTATAATACATAACATTTTTAACACAATTATAGTCACATTACACATGGTATATCATATGCTTCATTTTCACTCAACATTAATTTTTGCAGTGATTGATTATACTTTCATGACCAAATTGCTATCTAATAAGTAGATATAATACTATTTATCTAATGTTTCTTTTCTGGGTAGAGATTTACATTGTTATCAAGTTTTGAATATTACAAATTAAACCACAATGAACATTTAATATATAAAATTTATTATCCTTATATTTGACAATTTATTTTTTAGGATTCCCAGAAGTGAAATTACTGGGGCAGAATGGGCACATTTTTATGGTTCATAATGTATTTGCCAAACTACTTTCAACAAGGATGTAAAACTTAACGCCAGAAGACTAATTCTACCTGTAGCTCAGCTTTAATATGGATCAAGTTCCACATAGAAGTTGAAATTAAAGGACTTTTAAAGTGGCTTTTGCTATCTCCACTATCTTTGGCATGGAAGGAAATTTGATGCATATTCTGCTCAATTTTGTCAAGTCTGTTCTGAGTTATTATTATAAATACATTTAGTTGTCTTGAAATACTTTCTAGAATAAAGTGAGATATAAATAAATACATGACACAAATGTTAACCAAGCACAAGGCAGGTTTCTAAACTGTTTTAAGTGATTTGTCTTTGTGGGTTTGTTTTTGTTTTTGTTTTGCAAACATGGTCTTCTGGGCTAAATGCCAGTTGGTACATATCTTCAGACACATTCAATTCTTTCCTGTAACTCCCTCTGTGAGAATTGCTACTTTACTTTCACATATAGATGATGCCCAGTTGGTATTGTATTAGACTGATGCAAAGGTAATTGCGGTTTTTGCCATTACTTTCAATGACATTCAATGAATGCCATTAATTTCAATGGCAAAAACCGCAACTACTTTACAACTATTTTGAAAAACATACAAAAATAGAGTATCAAGAAAAAATACAAACATGTTTATGCCCAATAACTTTACTCCTAAAAATTAGTTATAGGAAAAAAAATGCTTTTTAGAGCTAATTGCTCAACACAACTTAAAGATTCAGCAGGATAGAAATAGGTATGTAGTTTACGAAGGATCAGCTGAAGAGTAGCAGAAATAGACCTTTATGGTATTTTCCTGCCTAGTATCTACAGCCTCTCTGGTAACAATTCCCAAATTACTCTCTACCATATTCTGAGTGTATCAATCAAGCCTTTCTATAGGCTGTAAAGGTAGCCTGTGCTACATGGAGCAAAGATGTTAACATGACACCATCTTGATACAGCTAAGGATAATTGATATAAACATAGCTAGAAGGAAAGATTTCTGGCAAATGCATTTTAACAGGGGGAAAACATAAGGAAGGGATTAAACTGGTGAATAAAAGTAGCTTTTTGTCCTACCGTGTTCAGACCAATATTAAAAAGCATTTGAGGATGAATACAAGCTAATTTAGAACATAAGCTTAAAAAATTACTTTGGTAGAGACGAATATCATGTGCACTATTGAAAAATGTAACCTTATTTTCTAAAATATTATCTAGGTAAAATCAATATTCATTAAAGCCTCATAACATGTTTTTAAAATAAGTTAAATAACATGCATTTCATTCATTGACACAGAAAAAAATGATATACCATGATTATGAAAAATTGAAAAACATGATATATTTTCAAATATCTACATTAATTTGGTATGTTCTCAATTACTAATATTTGATTTAAAAGTTTTTACAATGATTTCCTTAAGGGCTTTATTCAGTGACATTTCTTCACTTGCTTACATCGAATATATAAATTTACTCGTACGGGATAGATTTAGCATCTATTATGCGTAGTATTACTCTAGGCTGCCTTCTCTGTGTCTATTTTCCAATGTACATTCTTCACGAAGAAAATGGAACTTAATGATAGTCTAATGAAAAATATAATTTGGAAGGCATGCCTACAACAAAAATTCTATAGACCACCACAAAATCTAAAGCTTAGAATTCAGATATTTATGTAAGTTGTACATATTAGCATGAATATATATAAATTATATTTATTACAAATATCTGTACCATCTTCTGAAATTTAATTTTTATCGGTGATGCTCAAAGACAAATGAAAAAATATAGCATAAAGAAAACTAAGAATTCAACAAATTATAGCGTTGGACCACAAAAACTGGGGAAATAAATCATTTCAAAGAAAAGAAATGCAGTTATATCATGAAAGCAAAAATTAGATCTCATTTAACTCTAGAGCAAGTTACTGTCCTAAAGCTCATCATGTTTTAAGAAAATATTTGCAGAAAAGACAATGGTGTGACTATGCTGAATTCATTTAAGCATTCCTTTCTAATATGCACAATATTTGTGAAAACCATTGTCTTTTACTCTCTTGGGTCCTAAAATATATGTTTACCTGAAAGCCACAAAGACTTTTAATGAAATATTATTCTTTTGTGGGAAAAGTTTTGTTTGGTTTTCAACAGGGACCATAAAGAGTTCATTAGAAAAGATAAAACTCTGAGGCCTATAATATGAAAGTGCAGCCTCTGCCAACCCTCCAGAAGTCCTTAGCTATGCTTGTAACATAATCCCCTCATTGATCCTTCAAAGCTACTCCTATCTGGGCAATGTCTCTCCCAGCAGCTGTGTGCTTTGCACTTGGAGCTTGTAGTCTCTACCGTCTTCATTACGGACAGTAAATCTTTGACAAAGTGCCTGTAAACTTTAGCAAAAAGCTCTGTATACATATTTAAGACAAGGGATCAACACACTTCCAGAAGCATAAGAGCTGATTATCTTGGTACATGTGCATGCGATAACTAATCGTTGGTATAGACAAAGCAGAAGGCACTGAAATAGGCAGTACTCTGTGGTTTAATCCAGTTCACTCCAGCAGAAAGGAAAGAAAAGCCAAGAAACTACTCTATGTGATTAGGGGGAAGAAAAATCCATACTTTCCATATGGGAATTTCTCATGTGTTTTCTTAATGAACATAAAGAGAAGTTGAGAGAGTCTTTCAAGCTGTTAAAACTACTAGTATGATCTCTTTGGGGATGTGAGAGTATGAATTTCCTAATTTCATCAGAACCATTAATGACTTCAGTTCCTTTCTTTTACGACAGAGGAAGTGAAGAGATTCTTCACTGCACTATGATTGTGAAAAACAGAAGGCAGGAAGAATGATTCGTAATCATGTTGTGGGAAAAAAAAATATTATTCTTCTGCTAGAAATGATGCTTGTTGTTGAAATTCTAAAAGCTCTTTAAAGGCTAGATAATTTATTGTAATGGAATGTACTTATGAGTTAGCATTGCATAATAGCTGGGAGGTTTTTTTTTTCTTCCAAAAGGTTTATTTCTTTAAAGGGTGCCTTAGTGTCCAATAAAGAGTGTACATTTTTATGTCAATCTTAAGACAGAGCTAAGAAAATTCCAAGAGGAGCAGATCTCTCATTCTCTTTTTTTCATAATTTTTTTAAAGGAGTGATTTCCTTACTCAAATAACTGATGTTAAGAGAAGTAAGAGGTCACATATCAGGTAAACAAACCAGAACCAGGAGATAATTCCTGAAAGTAGAATAAGGGAAATTATTCAGTGCTCAAGTAATTTGAATTTCAGAAAAAGAGGGAGGAAGAGACAAGCAGGGAAGGAAATATAAGGTTCCTGAATCCAGAAGGAACAAAGAGCTTCCACCACTGGACTCACAATGCAGCGATGCAAGTACTTTGTAGAGCTGAAGAGAATGAGCAAAAGAAAGCTGCAGTAATTATACTAGCAAAGCCAGGCAAAGAGTCATTTAAACAGCTAAATTAAATGATATGAGTACTAGATTTTTTTTTGAAGATTTAGGTCTAATTTGCTTAAGTGAATTAAAACAAATGATGTATGTTTAATCCTGATCATTTTTTGTAATATATATTTATATATGTGACATAGATATATAGTTGTAATATTGGAAAGAAGACAAAAGACAAGCTTGTTAAATAGTGAGCTGGCCAAGCCTTAATATGGCTAGTCTATAAGTAAACCATTTTTATAGCAATATACTTAGCTTGCTAGAAGCCTACTTAAAGAGAAATTTTAATTATTTATCTTAGGGACTTCAATTCATCAAATCATAACTAATTATCTATGGTATATACAGACAATAAATTTTTTTAATTTTTAGTACATTAAAGGTCAGAATGAATACAAATGTGTATTTTTTATCCTACAATGAAAAATATATAAGTGTTTTTAGCTAATTTACTTATTGTTATTCATATTTAATATATATCCAATTGGCTAGTTAATAAATCTAAATACTATAGCCTGTACAATCACAGTCATGCATTATTCAATGACAGGAACACATTCTGAAAAATGAATCATTAGGTGATTTTGACATCCTGCAAATATCATAGGCTGTACTTACACAATCTTAGATGGTATAGTCTACTACACACCTACCCTATATGGTATAGCTTATTGCTCCTAGGCTACAGGCCTGTACAGCATGTTACTGTACTGAATACTGTAGGTAACTGTAATACAGTGATAAGTATTTGGGTATCTAAACATAGAAAATACAGTAAAAATGGGATATTATAAGCTTATGTACCACTGCCATACATGCATTCATCATGGACCAAAATGTCTGTGTAAAATGCAGCACATGACTATATTCAAAAATGAAATTAATGGATCAAGGAAGAAGTACTAATAAAATTTTAGAATATTTTGAACTAAATGTAAATAAAAATACAACCTATCAAAATTTGTTGGATCCAGCAAAACTAGTGCATAAAGGAAAATTCACAATGCTGATAACATGTATTGAAAAATAAGAAATATTTAAAATTGATAATCCAAGCTTAGGAAAATAGAGAAAGGAAAGCAATGCAAGCCTAAGGCAAGTAAAAGAAGAGAAATAATAAAAATTAGAGCAGAAATCAATGACATTAAAAATAGGAATTGAATAGAAAAAACAAAAATATAAACTAGTTCTTTGAAAAGATCAACAAAATTAATAAACTTCTGGCTAGGCTAACCAAGAATACAATAGAAATGACACAAATAAAATATCAGAAATGAAAGAAAGTTATCACTACTGATTCCATTAACCTGAAAATTATAATTAAATAATATTATAAAAAGGTTGAAGTTTCTTTGATAACTCAGTTGAAATTCACCAATTCCTTGAAAGGAATAAAATACCAAAATAGAGTTTTGCAGAAGAAATAGATAACTTGAATAGACCTATATGTATTAAAGGTGTTAAAGTAATAATCAATAACCCTGCAAAAATAAATAAATAAATAAAGCTGATTTCCCTGGCAAGTTCAACCAAACATTTAAGGAAGAAAATACATAAATTATCTACAATATCTTCCAAGAAAAAGACAAGCAGATGAAACACTTCCTTACTCATTTTGTAAGACCAGCATTATCATGTCAAAACTAAATAAGGGAGTTGCGAGAAAGGAAAACAGCACTGAAATATCTCTCATGAACATGTATATAAATATTTTCAACAAAATATTAAGAAATTCAAATCCAAAAAGTATTTAAAAAATTATACACCATGACCAAGTGGCATTTACTGCAGGTATTCATGAGTGGGTTGACATTTGAAAATCAATTAATGTAACCCATCATATCAACAATCTAAAGAAGTGAAAAATCATATGGTAATATCAATAAACAGAAAATGTGCTTGACAAAATCTAACATTCATTCACGATAAAAACTGTCAGCAAACCAGGAAGAGAGAACTTTCTCAACTTAGTAAAGAGCACCTAAAAAAACTTATAGCTAGCATTATGCTTAATGGTGAAAAACTCTAAGTTTTTCCAAGATCAGAAACCATGCGAGAATGTTCCCCTTTGCCACTACTTTTCAACGTTCTACTGGAAGCTCTTGCTAATGCAGTAAGACATGAAAAGAAGTTAAAATATATACAGACTGGAAAAGAAGAAATAAAACTTTTGCATACAATATGGCCGTCTATGCAGAAAATCCAAGAAACAACAAAAAATCTTCTAAAACTGTAGATTTAATATAATCATAATCAAAATCCCAGCAAGCTATTTTGTGGCTATTGACAAACTGCTTCTAAAATGTATAGGGAGAGGCAAAAGATCCAGAATAGCTAACATGAAACTGAAGGAAAAGAACAAAGTTGGAGGACTAACACTATCCAACTTCAAGACTTACTATAAAATTACAGTAACCAAGACAGGGTGGTACTGGTGAAAGAATAAACAAATAGATCAAGAGAACAGAACAGAGGGGCCAGAAACAGACCCACATAAATAAGGTCAACTGATTTTCGACAAATGAACAAAGGCAATACAACAGAGAAAGTCTTTTCAAGAAATGGTTCTGGAACAACTGGACATCCATTCACTAAAAATTGACCATAGACACAGATCTTACACCCTTCATAAAAAGTACCTCAAAATAGATTATAGAACTAAAAAAAAAAAAAAAAAAAATGATTCTAGCTACACCTACATACCTATTAGGATGGTCAAAATCAGAACACTGACATTATCAAATGCTGATGAAATTGTGAAGCATCAGGAACTCTCATTCATTGCTGATAGGAACGCAAAATAATACCTTCACGTTTTAAGACAGTTTGTCAGTTTCTCAGAAAATTAAAACATACTTCTAGCATACAATCCAACAATTATGGTCCTTGATATTTACCCAAAGGAATTGAAAGGTTATATTCCCACAAAAACCTGCAAATGGATGTTCCTAGCAGCTTTATTCATGATTGCCAAAACTTGTTCTGTGTATGAATGAATGAACTGCTACATCCAGACAGGATGTATTTATATATATAGATTATATCTATCTATCTATCTATCTATCTATCTATCTATCTATCTATCTATCTGTCTGTCTGTCTGTCTGTCTGTCTATCTATCTGTCTGTCTGTCTGTCTGTCTGTCTGTCTATCTATAAATATAACACAGCAATAAAAATAAATGTGTTATCAAGCCATGAAAATACATGAAGGAAACACAAATGTATATGACTTAGTGAAAAAGCCAATCTGAAATATTACATACCATATAATTCCAAGTATATGATATCCTGGGAAAGGCAAAGCTATGGAGTCCAAGGATCAGTGCTTGCCATGGTTTAGTAGGAAGAGAGGAATGAATAGGTGGAGCATGGGACTTTTAGGACAGTGAACTACATAGTCTTAATACTATGATAGTGGATACATGTCATTATTATACATTTTTCCAGACATAAAATGTATCATACCGAAAGAGAACCCTAATGTAAACCATGGACTTTAGATGATAATGATGTGTCAATGTAGGTTCATCAATTCTAACAAATGTATAGTGCTGGTAAAAAATATTCATCATTGGGGATGCTGTGCCTTAGTTGGGTCAGGGGCATATTGGTAATCTCTGTACCTTCCACTTAATTTTTCTGTGAAACGAAAATAGCTCTAAAAAATAAAATCCATCAAAAATCATACATTTAAAATGATAACACCAAGAAACATAGCTTAAAAAAACTATTACAAGAGCTGGAATGGAATACTAGAAAGTAGTTGACTGATCAAACTAGTTAAAAATCTAAGACTCAACTAGGTGCTGTTTGAAAGAGATATACTTTAAATATAAAAGCAGAAACAAGTTGAAAGTAAAAAGGTAAAATTAAACATACCACTGGTGGGGGTTAGGGGCATGAATAAGTGAAGTACAGTGGAATTTTAGGGCAATGAAACTATTCTAAATGATATGGTAATGTGAATACCTGACATTGTGCATTTATCAAAACCCATAGGACTGTACAACACAGAGTGAACCTTAATGTAAACTATAGACTTTAGTTAATGGTAATATACTAATACTGGTTCATTAATTATAATAAATGCACCACCTTAATGCACCATGTTAGTAATAGGAGAAAATATGTGAGTATATTTCAGGAGAGGTGACATATGGGAACCTTCTGGACTATGTTCAACTTTTCTGTACATCTAAAACTGTTCTAAAAAGTGAAGTCTTTAAAAAATTTAAAAAGAGGAAATTAAAATTATTTACTCTAACTTTAGATAGGCAAAGAAATGAGTGACTGCCCTGAAGGACTTCTGGTTTTATCATCTTCCTTAACCTTTCAAAATACTAACTTTAAAATTCTCAAGTTCCAAATTTCTCACTAATGAAAACATTATTTCATTATTTTCACTTTTCATCCTAAGTCATGGTTAATGTATTCTTTTATATGTATCTTTTTGTGTTGTGTATCACTCTTCATGATTCATGTACATGTCTCTTCTCGATTCCTCAATTACATGGCTTCTAAAAAAAAAAAAAAAAAAAAAAAGACTATTTCTTTCTCATCATACCCTGTGCATAGGTAATTCTCAGTAAATGTCCATACAATAAATGAACTCTGAGTCAACATTAATATGCAATTTTAAAGCTGAAAGGGGTGATGTTGATGCCCCATTAACCCTCTTAGTTCATCACAGACTCAGCTAGCTATCTTGAATGTTTACTTTCAGATCAGACATTTAATAATTGTGTTCTGTTTTCAAGTTAATTTTAGTGTCTTTTCCTTAAGACTGCCAGAGGAGAGCTAGTTCCAGCTGTGCTACTTGGTGGAGGTCAAAGAACTGTATTCTACAAACACATGGTACCTGCTGGAGCAGTCATAGAGCAGCTGGCTATTATGTCTGTTCCTAGGGAGGGAAGCCATGTGTGGTACTGTAAGCCAGACCTGAAGCCTATATCAGTCTCCTAATAGGGTCTAATGGAAAGACATACAACAGTAGTAATGCTACAAGAAGTGAATACATTCATGAGGGGCCATATTAAACTTCTGTGTTTATGCCCATAGGCTGTTGTTCCTGCTACCCATGGCAGCTGGTAATGTCTTCCTGTACTGGGCTATAACTACAGCTGCAGTCAGTTGCTGGGTATGTGGATACCCACCCCATCAATGGTAATGGTATGTCTTGGAAAATTCTGTCTTTCTCACAATAAAACTAGAGTTGCTAGTTCAACAGCACAGATAATGCAACCCAGACTCATTGAAGATTGCATGAACCTGGACCAATTGCCAACATGACAGAAACCAAACAATATGTGCCCTTACAGGTGCTACATATTGCACTTATGTCCTTGATGAAGAAAGTAATGTCACAGATGCTTTAAATCATTTGTCAATTCAAATCCATGATGTAACCCTACCTGGTTTCTTTGACTGATCCTCAAATTGATTTTATATCTTACCTACTCACTGCAGTTATGTTATGCTAATAGGCATCATAACTATCATTAGCTTCTGCTTTTTATGCTGTTGTGTATACTGTAGATGTTGCCTGTATGCACAAGCCATGGCTATACCTTATAGGGCTGTATACTTCTTCTCCTCACACTCAATTCAGGGACTCTTGTACAAAATTGGTAGAAAGAATATAAGAGCTAAGGTACAAGGTAGATTGCAGTGTTATGGGTCCCCCTCCAGTTTACTTAGGGGTGTATATCTTCTGCTTGAACCCTGGAGGTGAGCCAAGGCCATGATATTGGGAGGAGAGACAAGGACATGGTGCTCAGCCAAAGAGCAGGTGTCCCTGAAAACCCAAACATCCCAGGGCGTAGCTGGGAACATATCAAGGAAAACAGTTACATTGCACATATATATACAGTAGGCAAAGAGCCAGAAAATTGTTTAAAAGCAGCTTAGAGATGAGAAATGGGGAAGATCTCTAGAACTGTCCTGCTACCAACCAGGAGTACCCCATATGTAATTCCTAATAAACTCATCTGCTTGCCAAGCTGGACTTGCCTGCATTATTCTTTGGTCTCCTGGCTCTCTCCCAGTTTGGAGGAAATGTTTTGATTCCATTTGCTCATAACAGGTAGAACCATGATGCTCTATGGGAAGAGTGAACATCATTTTATTGATCAAACTGCAGAATAGTATAAAGCCAGCATTCCCTGACACTTGGGTGGCTTACTGCTATGTGGTACTAAAGTATTTGATAGAACAGATGGTAAAGGCGTGTTCCCTGCTTGATACAGAGGGTTAATACAGGTTGGAAAAAATCTCTAGATGGTACTAGATAAATTTATTACACTAAATGTGAGTTTTTAGAAATAGATAGAACTTCTTCCTTCTGAAGGCAACCATGAGGTTGTAGGGAATCTTCTTTTCGGTCAATCAGACCTCAGGAAAAAATAGACAACTGAATTGACTGAAAATAACCCACATTCTATGTATCTTCTGGTAATTTATAAGAGAAGATGAGATATATGCCCTCTTGTGGTAGGGAATAAAGAGAAAAAAAGGTAAAAGCTTTTTCAAATCTTAAGCTATTCAGGAGATTAAACCTAGCATTGAATCATCTGTAGAATCAGACATTCCATGGAGAAAAATTATTGTTTGTATTTGTAACATAAAAATTCATTAGTGAATAATAACTTAGAAGAACAGAATGGTCCAAAATACACTCACTTCAAAATGCTCCACAAAACACAAGTCTATTTATTCACTCAGCAAATCACTGTCGACTTCCAATTGCATACTAGTTATGCTATCATCCCTTCTTTCCTTCCCCCTTTCCAATATCTTACCACAATAGAAACCAGTCACAACTATATCTCATTTTGGATATGCTCCTCTTAAAACACATTTACTTTCTTTTATTTACTTTCTTCTTCTCCTCCTTCTCCCTCTCCTTCTTATTCTTGTTCTTCTTTCCTCTTCCTCTTCCTCATCCTCCTCCTCCTTCTCCTCCTCTTCTTCTCTTCTTCCTCTTCTTCTTTTTCTTTAGAGGGAGTCTTGCTCTGTTGCCCAGGCTGGAGTGCAGTGGCGATCTCAGCTCACTGCAATCTCCATCTCCCGGGTTCTAAGGAATTCTCTTGCCTCAGCCTCCCAAGTAGCTGGGATTATAGATGTAATCCATAAACATATATATATATATATATATATATATATATATATATATATATAAACCCACCATGCCTGGCTGATTTTTGTATTTTGTAGAGAAGAGGTTTGATTTCGTAGAGAAAAGGTTTCACAATGTTAGTCAGGCTGGTCTTGAACTCCTGACCTCAGGTGATCCACCTGCCTCAGCCTCTCAAAGTGTTGAGATTACAGGCGTGAGCCACAGCACCTGGCCACACTTACTTTCTAGAATCCATTTCCTACTCTGGCTATAATGTTAGTGACTCTGGTTTCTTTAATGCTCCTTAGTTGAATTTTGTGTTAAGTGGACACATACACCAACATATATAAGCTGTTCTGTATATATTATATTTCTAAAGTAGCTACAGAGATCAAGATTAAATAAGCCTAACTACAGATAATGTAATAGTAAGAACAGCAATTATAGTCAAATTACCTTTCTCTGAACTTGATCACACTAGATACTTATTGGACACTATAATTTTACAATTCAATATGATCCCAAAGAAGAATTTAAGTAGAACTTTGAATCAATTATGCCTTAATTTTGAAAAATTATTTGCATCCTTTTGGTTGATTCCCTTTTTTGTCCGAGTTTTTTTTTTTTTTTTTTTTTCACCAATCTACTGTCTGAATGGCTAACTTAGATTTTTACTGCTCCTCACAAAGAGGGAGGAGTAAAGATTTTCACTTCTTCCATTAGAAGTGAAAATAACACTTACTGAGTGCTTCTGATACTTCAGGAAAGTGCTGGTCGCTTTCCATACATTTTGTCACATAATGCTTTCAACAAGTATACAAAGTAAATATAATTTTTCCTATTTTAAAAGAAGGAAAGGAAGATCCAAGAGGTTAAAGAGCTTGCCTAAGTTTCACATATCTGATAAGTAATAAAGCAGAGAATCAAGATGAAACTGTGTCCATGCTGTTCCGGATAAAATTCTTCTTTTTCCAAAACCAACTATTTTTACTTCTTCCAAAATTTTTCTTTCTAACTTTCCTGGATTAGTTAATAATACTGATTAATAGTATTAATGACTATGTGTGGTGGCTCACATCTGTAATCTCAGAACTTTTAGAGGCCAAGGCAGAAGGATTGCTTGAGGCCAGGAATTGGAGACCTGCCTGTGCAACATAGCAAAACCCCATCTTTAAAAAAAAGTAATAATAATAATTAAAATTACTGTTATTTAATATTAGCTTATATAATTTAATATATGTAATATATAATTATATATGTTAGTATTAATACTATTAGTTAATAATATAATTCATTGTATTTCCCAAACTAAAAAATTAATTATTTGCCATTCTTCCTTTTTCATTACGTCTCCTCCTTCCTTGCTTCCCCACTGGCCACTAGATCTTGTCAAGTCCACCACCTTCAAACAGTTCTTGCATTCCACCTGTCTTGCCTGTCTCCATGGTAAATACCACAGTCAAAGCTCTTATATTGCCTATTGACTACTAACTGATATTCCTGTCATTGCTGTTTTCTGGAAGGGGTCCATTCTCTTTTACTGTTATGTAAGCGATCTTTTTAGCACACGCCCCTAGCCATTTCCTTTCAGGTTAAGTGGTACACAGGGCCCTTACCAATGTGGTCCGAGCCTCATTCTGAATTTCATCTCCTGCCTCATGGGAGTTCTTACCCTGCCTCACACTCACTATACACATGATGTCGCCTTTAACTAGAATATTCTTCTTCCCCTTACCCTCCCAGAGCCTTTGACAACTATGCTCTCTTCTCTGCAGTCTTTCTTAGATATCCCATCCCTCTTAACTAGAATTTAGTTCTTCATAATTTGTGACTCTCATAATTTGTCATATTTTGTGCATATTTCTTTTGCAGCACCTAATCTATAATGCTATAATTCCTTGTCTACAAGCTGATTTTTCCTTAATACCATGTGTTACAGGTACTAAGCACATTATAGGTATATTGTAGGTATTCAGATCTTAGACAGACATTTCATTTGCCTAAAACAACAGAAATATTTGCATAATGAATTGGCAAAGAATTTATTAAAGAGAATACCAAATACTGGAAAGAATGTTTGAAACAACAAAGATTTATGGCCATTGAAGAGTTATTTAAGTATGAAAGGCTAAATTATTGTGCATAAATATTTTCAAATATATTTCTGCAAATAACTGCCCAAAAATAACTGTAATCTATGAAGACTCAAATAATATAGAGTTCTGATATTCTATTGGAATAGAGTACTAGATATTTCAGGAAGTTCTATCCAGTAATAACAACTTTAAATATTTAAAATAAATTTCTTCCCAAATGACCCTTTGTATGGGGTGTGTTAATGAATCTAAATTATAGGCTCTAGTAATAAATCAAACCTTACAGTTGTTGGCAGTAGAAATTCTGTTTTATAGAAAGCATTACATCTTTTCCTAAGAGAGTAAATATATATTAGATAAAGTATATAAAACACTCCATAAATGTTAGACAAGTAAGGGAATTAGTACCTCTGTAACTTTTATGAATTTAATTCAAAAGCAAAAGAAAAATTAATCTTCAAAACGCCCTTAAATAATTGTTTAAAATTAAAACTAATAAGGCATTGAAAGCATACAGCTGCTTCAGAATTTGAAAGAAAACTGGAACAGAATTTCTTGGCCATAAATAAGCATCTTAAAGACATTGCTTAATAGAACACTTAGCCACTTTTATTCAAACAGTAATTATTTTCTAAACATTAGTTTAAGAAAGAATGTCTCTCTAGATATTTTTAAAATCTCAGAGTATTTTACAGTCTTCAGATTTCCCTCGTTTCCCTCCCTAGTACTCTTTTTGGCCAAATTATGTTTATGTCAGGACCCAAGAAAGAAACATCTTTTAGTAACTTTCCCTACCTCCCCGCAACCTGCCCACATAGAAACAGAATTAATTGTTCCATGGGCTGCAGTTCTGTTGTACTTCATGGACACCATTTGTTATAGTTGTTGCTTTTTAAAATTACTATTTTCTTCTGCTAGACTAACACCTCCATGCAGACAAGGACTCATCCCATTTTAAGGCAACAGGAGCATGACTAAGGATAAACCTTAAATGTTATCATGGCGGCATAGCAGCAAACTGGTAGAACACAAATAGATTCCAGTAATATTTATTTATTTGGGAAAAAAAATCATGGCAGTAACTTTCCCTGGCACTATTGCTTACAAGTAAAATAATCCAAGCATTAACATAACAAGCACTCGATAAGTATTTGATGGAGATCACTGAAACCCCTAACATAGAACGTTAGTATTCCCAAATATAGGTGGGTGGGGGGAGGAAGACATCTTAAAGGAAGTGGGAAAAATGTATGTTCTACTTATATGTGTGCTTAAGACAGACAAGGCATCACATAACTTGAAAAAACAGTGAACTTGTGTATTCCCCACTCGGAAAGCATAGAACCTACTGTTTCCTTGGGAAAATGTACTTATGCTTTAACCTTAATCTGTTTTTCTCAACCTGAGACGGCTGAGAAGGCTTAGTGTGGCCTTTTGAGGAAGAGTGTATATAACCTTCTAAGTTAAGGGGGAAGAAAATTTGGGCTCAACATAGCATGATTTGGGCTGAGTTAATGTTACTTCCCAAGGCAGAATAAGAATCAGAAAGCTTTAAAGAACCAGGAAACCTGTCAAATCCCTAAAACAAAGGACCTTCTAGGGGGTCCTGGGACATTGTAGGTATTCAAATTTATTCTATTTTAGACAGAAAATTTGAAAACCTGATGAAAAAATAATATAATCTGTTTACCAGAAAAAAAACACTACTTATTTTTCTTAAAGCATTATAAAACTGTAGGGTTTCCAGAAGTCCACCCATTTGTGCATGTGAGGGTAAAGACCCCCAAGGAAGTCAGAAGAAACTCCAGCAGAAGCTGCCAGACTGGTGGGCTTTGAAAATAAGAGCAAACATGCCTTTCAGAGGCTAGGTGTAATCTTCCAGAGGCTGAGTAAGTCCTCCAGCGGCGACATCATATTAACAGTTGGGAACTGAGCAAGTGGCTGCCAGAAGCTAAAAGCATTTTGGGACTCCGAGCCAGAGGCAAACAACATAGAGCTACATGAAGTGAGCCAGAAGTAGGAAGTTCAGAGTAGTGCTTCCCTCATGGTCTGTTTAAATGGGGTTGCCTTGGGACAGAGTTTTGAGGCACATGAATGGGAATGGCTCTTAGAGCCCTCTCCTTGAAGAGAATTTGCAGGAAGGGAGTATAAATCTTTGAAAAATTTTTTTATAGTCCAACACAGCTCCTGTTAACAATCTCATGAGAAAGCTAAATAGGTGACTGTGTTAGTCTTGGTTCTCCAGAGAAACAGAACCAAACAGACATATAACATGTGTGAGTGTGTGTTTATAACACAAATATACACAACACACGTTACACACACACACATACACACACAGATTTATTACAAGGAAGTGGCTTACACCATTAAAGAGGCTGAGATAATTGCCAAAATCTGCAATCAGCAACTTAGAGACCCAGGGAAGGTGATGGTGTAGTTCTAGTTCAAGTCCAAAGCCAGGAGAAGACCATAGTTCCAGCTCAAAGACCATCAGGTAGAGAGAGCAAATTCTCCTTTCCTCAGCCTTTTTGTTCTTTTATTACAAGGAAGTGGCTTACACCTTTAAAGAGGCTGAGAGAATTCCCAAGATCTGCAGTCAGCTCAAAGACCATCCGGCAGAGAGCAAATTTTCCTTTCTTCAGCATTTTTGTTCTATTTAGGCCTTCAGTGGATTGAATGAGGCCACCCACATTGGGGAGGGAAATTTGCATTACTCATTCTGCAGATTCGGATGTTAATCTCATCCAGAATTATCTTATATACACACCCAGAATAATGTTTAACCAAATATCTGAGAACCCTGTATCCTAGTCAAGTTGACCTGCAAAATTAACCATCACATTGTCCTCAAATAGAAGAGTGACCAAACAAATTTTTAGGGATACCCAACCATAGCCCAGAGTGGAACACAAAAAGACTTCAGATATTATTGCTATCTATTATAAATGTGGTTAACAAAGGCAGTCAAGAAGACTTTTCTGATATCATTCTTCTCTACCAAGAACAAACTAAGGCAATAAAAAACTGAATTGTTTCTCAGATTTTATGCCAAAATACAAGTAAAAATGTATCTTTTTATATTCCCTAAGCTATGTATTGAATGTGCAATGTCTGCCCTGCAGTGAATACATTGCAATTTCTGCCTTGCAACTCTTTTTGCAAAGAGTTGATTCTTAAAAATTTGTTGTAAGTTTACTTCCAAAGCCATTATAATAGCATAAGAGTTGCACAATATTTATCTTGGCACAAGTTGTCTAATTTTTGCAAAAATGTGAGTATGATACTCTAACCCATCATATTATAAGTTGAAATAACTGGAAGCTTTCTAAAGAATTGGTTTTTTTTTTTTTCTTTTACTATTGCTCTAATTTTAAAATAAGATTAAGTGATTCTAGAAAAGTATCTAATGTTTGGCCACTTAAGAATATACTTAACAATGATTTTATTGTATTTGATAGTCTTCTCATTTATCTGTGAGTTGCAGACACCAGAATTTGGTTAACTGACAGTTATCTACAAACGAGAAGGAGTAATTTTAATGGCAGAAATAATATGTAACTATCAAGAACTTAAATCATGCTCTATTTGATTTTAGGTATTCTGTATGTTTGAGTTTTGTTTCTTCACATCAAACTTTGAGATGTTCTGCTAATACTCATCACCACTTTCTTCATGATTACATATCAACTGCACAATGGGAGGAAATTCAGACCTTAAAGCCCTACCAATATTGGGATATTAAATTTCAAAGGACTTTTAGTTAATCCATAAAGTAAACACATCTGTGCAGTTAATTGAAAATTGAATATGCACAGTAAATCCAGCTTAAGAAAAACACTGATGGTGACGTTAGTAAACTACGGCCTGTAGGAACAGAGGGAAGCAAAAACGATCCCATCCCTTTTCTATAGGTTTCCTCACTAACATCTTCCCAGTATAACTCTAATGCCCTTGGTCCTTTGTCATGTAAGACTTAATGGTGAAAGAGAAGAGAACAAGATTTGATTTTTATTTTTTATTTGTATTCTTGCATGTTCCAGTTTATTCTATTGGTTAACCAAAAATAAAAAGATAAAACTTCAAAACAACCATGATTTTTCACTAAGATACAATAATTATTTTGAAGATGAATTAAACACATATCAAATGATTATTAATTTGAACTTCCCATATTTAAATTATTATTTCAAAAATAGTTCATCATTTTTGTCTGAATCATCCTCAATTATCTTTTATATTTGACCTTCTCTAGGACTTTTAAATATTATTTTGGCAAGTAATTACTTGCTAGAAAAAGTGTAGAGCAGAAAAAATTTAAGGATCAAAGAATTTGTATTTTTAATAATGATTTCAGAAAAAAAAAATTCTCTGAGTTTCTTTTCCATTGGGTCCTGAAACCTGGATAAGTAGGAGGGAAAGGATTTTCATATCTAATAATAAAAGTTATTCTATGAATGTTCACAATATGTCTTTATAGATAATTTAATTATTATTGGGAATGTCTCTACTTTGAAGGCCGGTTAAATTACAAAATTTCAGGGGGTATGGGGAAAGCATTAGTGTATACTCTGGGTTAGGGAGATCTTGAAATGGTGTCTAATGCAACCTTCTTAAGCATACTCCTGGTTTCTTTCCCAACCTCTTGATTTCCCTGTTACCTGTTCCCAACCAGTTCTTCTTCCTTCTTTTCTTTCTCAGCCTGACTGCCATTGATTTTTCTGCTATGATGTTATCTTTCCTAGGTGACACCCAGACTGCCTCCCTTTGTCAGGATCATGATACTATTTGAGGAAATCCTTTATCTCCCAATTTTCTTTCTCAATACCTCCTTCCTCCTAAGTATCATTTTTAATTTCCACATATTTTGAGGTCCATACTCCTTCAAGTTTCCTGCCAGTGGGAACTTCTTTCATTCTACCTCAGTCATGGCCCCACATCTGGACTTCCCAAGAGCCATTGTCCACACGATCATTGCTTAACTACCGATGAGGTCAAAAGAAGAAAGGGAGGCCAGAACAGTAAAAGAACACAAAAGCAAAAAGACAAATTAATGGCAAGTTTATTCAATACTGGCTGTACATTTCAGGGCAGGGTAGCTGCTAATAGGTCACAACAAACAGAAATCACTTTAACAGTGGCACGTCTGTCATGACCGAGGGCCAGGCCCTGTCTGTGCTTGGCGCCAGGCCTGCAGCATCAATTTATTACTCCCTTTAAGGCCCCTGGCTTCTGATATCATCACTGATATAGGGTGTGTAGGGTCAGCCACAATTAATACCCAAGTTCGCCTTCCATTCCCAGGAGCCAGACTATTGGCTAACAGAATTTTTTCCCCAAAAGCTTAAAAACAACTGTGCTTAAGGAATATTATCTATAAAATCCTCACTGTTAGGGATAGCAAAAGGTCAATATGAATTGGATTATTTTTAACCTGATGACAACAATTGGGGACAAAACTATTTGAATGTTCCCAGAAGTGCCTCTATCTTTAAACTGAAAAGCTCAAGGAATAGAAAAAAAAATTCAGAGCTGTGGAAAGACTATGGATTGTGGAATTTTTATTCATGAATCACTGTTACTGAGTGTGGTTTTGTATTTCTTAATCTGAAGAGAATTTTGGAGAATAAAGCAGTGACTAAGAAAAAACTGGGATTGCAAAGCAGGCATTGTATCAATGGCGGAATTCCAGGGTGATAGTGGAAAACAGCACACACTGCTTACAAAGTCAGATTGTTTTTCCATTGAAATTCCCCTTTAGACGATCTGTCAATCAAGTAAACTCCATTCATTTTTTTAAAAATAGCTAGATGCTCTCTAAAAGTGCAGTCTCTCCAACTTTACTCATCTTTTTATTGCAATCCAATGGTTGTCTTACATATCTGGATAAATTTAACCCCCCAAATATCACAGAGGGTATAATATTACGTAAAATAACTTTAAACAAAATAATCCTAAACTTAAGGACATTTTAAAAACATTAATTTACAGGATGTATAGGTGCCATATTCATTAAGGTTTATAAAATGAACCCTCATAAATGTAAGGCATTCCAAGGATAAAATATAATACAACTAACCTGGGGGTCCTCAAGTTTTCAAGGCTTCAGAATTGGCCTTTTCTTTAATTTCCAGATAAAAATCATTCAGCTCTCAATCCTGCATGATTGCAGGCATGCATGTCTCCTTTCACATTCCCCTTCCTTAATTTTACTAAGAACCCTGGCGAATGCTTATATATTCCACGTGCCCGCCTTGGGTGTCACTACTCACTTCTTGCTCTTTCAAGCCACTTTCTTTGTTGCTGGCCAACTCATAGAATTCAAGTACTGGTAGCATGCTGCTACTACCCTCCTGCCAACCTCAGAAGAGAAAACAGCTACACTCATCATGAACTTAATACAACTGTGGTTAAAAAACTGTCTTGAAATTTGCTTCAGCAAAGTTTAATGCAGGCTTCAATGATTAATAAGGCTTACTTACAAATTTAAGTATCAATAAAGGAATCAAAACAAAAAAAAATTTAAAGTCAGATATTATTAGTACTAATAAAGGTCACATACCATGCCTTTTTTCTCTAGAAGTTCCCTAGATGTCATCTCCCTCCTTTCTCTGGCCCCTAAAGCTGAATCCCAGACCTCTGCAAATCAGGGTCTTTTACTCTGTCTCTTATCATATCCCAATGATCCTGTCTTTTGCCCCTGTCAGCCATCACCCAGGGAAAGCAAAGTTAGCCTAACAGTCTCTCAGAACCACCTGCTAGTCAATGGATATTGTTATTTTTACTACTGAGCAGAGCAATTTTTTTCTTTGTGTGAACCTCTTTCATCAAACATACTCTGAACTTTACCTTTTCATAAGCAACATCCATGTTAAGGCGATTTTCCCATGCTACTCAAAACTGAATTCTGCTTACCCAACCTCCTCTCACCACAGAATTCATAAACAGTTAAAATGTTTTCCTACTGCGTGTGCATTAAATAACTACAATCTATAGAAATATGTTTCTGGGGCTCAGCAGTATTAGACATGTCTAATTTTTGAAGGAGATAAAAACAAAGGGAGATATGAACAAAGGAAGAAAGAGAAGGCAAAAGTTCCAGGGCTTGAAAAGAAAAGAAAACATAGCTAAGAAGGGACACAATGTCTTGGAAATACAACTGGGACTTTGCTATCCTACATACCATTAGGAAATTTCCAGGTAGTGTTCATATGTGTGTGTGTGTGTGTGTGTGTATGTGATTATGATATGCCAGGTTGTGCTGAATTCAGTAGAGTAATATACACAATAATAAAACCACACTTTTATGTCATTAACTGTAAGTTTAAATAAATGTAAAAATTCTCATGGAGTTCTACTTATATACCTGTCAAATTATTCACTTTTTATAATGATAAGTTTACATGTTTGTCTCTGTCATTAGCTGGACTTTCTGGGATTATAATCATATCAACTGGAAAAAAATACATTCTCATGAATTTCTGGACAATGAAATATCAAAAACACAGCAAATCCTCCTGTATTAGTCCATTCTCACATTGCTGTAAAGAAACACCCGAGACTGGGTACTTTATAAAGAAGCTTAATTTCTTTATAATCGGCTCACAGTTCTGCAGGCTGTACAGGAAGCATGACACCAGCTTCTGAGGAAGCCTTAAGAAGCCTTTATTCATGGCAGAAGGCAAAGCAGGAGCAGGCACTTCACATGGCCAAAGCAAGAGAAGGAAGAGAGGAGGTGCCACGCGCTTTAAACAACCAGATTTCATGAGAACTCACTTATTATGGCGAGGACAGTACCAAAGGGATAATACTAAATCATTCATGAAAAACGCCCACCCCCACCATGATCCAATCACTTCCTAACAGGCCCCATCTGACACTGGGGATTAACATTTCAACATGAGATTTGGGCAGGGACACATATTCAAACTATATCACCTCCTTCTTCCTTTTTTCTTTTCTAAGTTAGAAGCAGAGCGAAAGTCAGAGGAGGAGAGAATCTCTATCCTGATATTTTCCAGCCACCCGCTCTAGCTTCCTCACATTAGAATGTGACTCCAAGGTCATTTCACCAGGCTGATCCTTAATCACTGGGTTGCCAGTGGATGGGGAATCTGGCCCAGACAGCCAGAATAGAAGCAAAAGCAAACCTGCACAATAAAACCAAAACTATACAAATAAGACTTAATTAAACTAAGAAGCTTCTGCACAGCAAAAGAAATCATTAATAGAGTAAACAGAAAACCTACAGAATAGAACAAAATATTTGCAAATTATACCTCCAACAAAGGACTAATATCCAGAATCTACAAAGAACTCATGCAACTCAATGAAAAAAAATGAACGAACCACATTAACACTGGGCAAAGAACATGAACAGACACTTCTCAAAAGAGGAAATACAAGCAACCAACCAACATATGAAAAAATAGAACGTATATATATTTTCACGACTCTCTTCCCCATGTCTCCTCCACTAATCCTATCTCCTGCCTCTGCCATTTTACAGGCACTGAACATCCAAATACTCACACAATAGGAAGAAACAGGAGACATTTTTATGATTGTTGTGGTTTTGCCACCCTAGCAAGGATTCCTCCCATGATTCACACCCATGACATTAGCACAGGAACTCCCTCAGCAATAAGTACCTGGGGGTTTAACAAGCTCAGACAAAGAATGTTTGAAAATTATACGTATTTTGATAAACACAACTTCATTGGAGGCTTTCTTTTATTTGGTAGGACCAGGCATAAATATAAATATGACAATGAGATTGATTTAGAGGAAAAGCTCTTCAGAGAATCCTCAAAGGGAATAACTCTGAGAGAGTAAGCAATCTGTCCAAGGCCACATGAATGGTGAGTGTCAGGACTAAAACTCAGGCCCCCAGATTCCCAAATGAGTACTATTTAATATGTGTCAGTGACCCTCAAATGCTGACATGCATAAGAATCATCAACAGTGATAATGAGGCCCTGTCTCTACAAAAAATTTAAAATTTATTCAGGCATGGTATTGTGCAACTGTAGTCCCAGCTACTCAAGAGGCTGAGGCAGGAGGATTGTTTGAGCTCAGGAGTTCAAGGCTAAACTGGGCTATGATTGTGTCACTGCACACCAACGTGGGTGATGAAACAAGACTTTGTCTCAAAAAAAAAAAAAAATTATCCATGGTGTTCTCTAAAACCTGCAAGCTTCTTGGTCTCATCCTCAGAAAATCCTGTTTTGTAGGTTAAGAGCGGGACCTAGGAATCTCTACTATTACTGAGCTTCCCAGTGATTGCAGCAACACTCTGGGGAAGTGGAAAGAGTGTTTGGCTGCTGAAAAGGGCATTGGTTTTGCTCCTAATATTTATAGACATTTTTATTCTATCCTTGGTATTCTCTCACATTTCCCGCCCCCATCAACAGGCTCATAATTAAGACTAACATCAACAAGTAGAAATCATGTTCAAACCAGAGGCATGATAAACTCTATGTAGTATTTTGGGTAAGAGTAAATATGGAAAAGACAGCCTCCCTCCTGAGAAGATGCCACGTCTTTTAAAGAATTGCACAAGCAATACCTAAATATAAACCCATTTTAAAATTTAAACAGTGCAGAAGAAGATAAATTAAGTGAATTTCTCCCTTGACCCCTCCCCTAATCTCACCCTCTACCCAGAGTTACTCCTGCCAACTGTTGGTTATGCACCCTTCGGACTTTTCTATACAATTACCTACACAAGTGTTTGTGCACTTTTTGTCCTTTTGCTTTTGAAAAGTTATGTTTATGAAAGGTTAAGGCATTTTTTTATTACATAGGTGACAGAAGATGACCTCACCAGCACAGTATCAAATTTAAATTAAGGATGCCTCAAGATGCATGGTTGTTACTGGTAACTGCAGCATCTACTTTTGACCATTTTAGAAATAAAGACTTCCTGAACCTTACTCACCTCCTCAAATATATGTTGGTCAGTAAGTGATATTCATCAATCATATAAAAAAATACCTGTGAGGATGCTAAAGGAAGAGGTAAAGGCTGGCAGTCACATCGTGTAAACCCGTGAATACTATTATAGTCTTCACTTTAGCACAAGGTGCTAAATTAATTCACCTCATTGCAAGCTCTGCAAGACTGAGAATGTTTCCATCAGAAGGGTTGAATGGGGTGGGGCCGAGGATACCATGGGGAGTGCTGCTATGCATTCATATAAAGTGTACAGCATTCACCCTGCTTTCTCACCTAAACCCCATAATCCAGCTGTCAGCTTCAGCATTTCACTGAAACGGCTCTTGCAAAGATTACCAAGGAATCCTAGTTGCTAAACTTTATCCTCTTGACTTTGGTGGCATTTGACCATTTCTTCCTTCTGCAAAGATTTCTCCTCCCTTCTCCTCTGGCGCTTATAAACCACAATGTGAAACTGAGTATTTAATCTCTGTTTTACAGATTTCTCTTTAATATTCACATCTTTCAGGGTTCTTTCCTAGCAACCTAGGATGCTTTTATGCTTGTGTTGTATCCTGTAACAGAGCTGATAAAATCCTATACTCTCAGCAATGACCCCCAAATCTGCATCAACAGCCCTATTTTTGCATTGAGCTCAAGGCCCACCTTCTGCATAGCCAACAGCAGCTCAAACATGGCATGTTGAACAGGAAATGGGAGTCTTCCTCTTCACTTTCTCACCAACCCTGCTCCCTCTATCCCATGTATTATTCGTATCAGTTAAAGATAAATCAATATATCAGTTCCTCACATTAGAAATGCCATTGCGATTCCTCACTCCTCCTCTTACCTTATTCTTCACATCAGTCAATCATCAACTCCTATGAAGTCCATATTCAAAATATTTATTTACTCTTTCATCTCCTCTCTGCTCCCATTGCTATTACTCCAGTCCTTGTCATTGTCATTTGGAGCAAAGGATGCCCTAGCAGGCAACCCTATGTGGAATCTGTTTCCTCCTCCAATCCCAAACATTTTGCACCAAAATGCCAGAAACTTCCTCAAATGGCAGAATCTTCTTCATCCATGTTTTTGACCATTCATTTCCTTCAGCCAGAGTTTTCTTCTCTGTCAAAATCTCCTGCAGAATGTAGAGAAAACATTTTCTCTTCTATAAATCTGTGCCTGGTATCATCTCTCCACACCTCCTCATAAGCAGTGAGACCTTCCTCTGTGCTTCCACTGTGCATCTACCTCTATCAGGACACATTCTAATCTTCATCAGGCCAACATATTAGCAAGCAGTTATAACAATATATTGTGATAACACACATCATTTCAAAACCCTACTCACTCTAGCAAACCTACTAAACTGAGAACTTTGGTGCTACAAAGACATATTTTTGAACCTTAGTACTAGATCTAAACCTTATCCTCCAAAATTTGTTTATTTGTTCTTTTGTTTATTTATGTATCCAATAACTATTAAGTACCTACTGTGTGCCAGACATGGCTCTAGGTATTAGGGATAGAGCAATGAGCAAGACAGATGAAAAACCCTGACCTCCTACTGCTTACATTCTAGTGACAAAAACAAACAATAGACAAATATATAAGTAGAATACATCACATTCCAAGCAGCAATTGGTGTTAGGGAGGAAAATCAAGCAGAAAAGGGAATTGTGTTGGGACATGGTTAAGGGTGGGGAAATTCTAAATAGAGCAGTCAAAGAAGAGTTTAAAATATCATAATTCTAATTTGTATTCGAAGGGCAGCTTCCTGTAAAATCCAGGAAAAAATAGGACACTAAGCCTATGTTCCAGTCCCTTAGGAAAAAAAGTGGGGGGAATAAATGGTATATAATGATTTGAAACCCAAATTGCCCTTCATTATATGCTGTGGATTCATAAGAAGTGTGAATGGACAGAAATGTTTTCAACCAGAGAATGCAGCTACAGGTCATATGTCTCTTGGGAGAACTTTGGACTTTAAAATGAAGAGAAACCCTGAAGCCCTAGGGCCTTATGGGGAACTTCAGAGAAGAGGCTTAGGTATGTTATCGAGAACAAGCTTGAACCTGAACACTCCAGTTAGGCTGAAGAAGGTTTCTTAATCTGAAAAAGCAGAAGTAGCCCAGTTCTAGAACAAGAAAATAAATGGGTAGCAGGCTTGGGGAGGGTGTCTCTTAAATTAATATTTTTATTGTTTATTTATTTATCTCTTCTCTACGCAGAAGATGTAGAGCCCACTTACAAACTAGTTCCAATTCCATGAAATCCAATGTTTTTACATAATTAATTTTATGCATATTATTTTTTTCAAATGTGCCAACAATTTTTATGGCGTCTGTCTGATGTGTAACTTTAGAAAACAGTATTTCCATTATTATACACATAACATTTCATTACAACAAACAAAAATCATTTTTAAGCAGGAATATTCTAATGAAAAAGAGTTTTGTTTCATTCTCTAACAAAATTTAAACCCTTTAAATACCATATTCAACTATTTCATTGACATTCTGGTGGGCTTCCCTGGGCTTCTCTTATCTAATAATCAATTATCAGGGATTATCAAAACAAGGATCATTACTCAAGCTGTATCCAAAGGTCAGACTTATAAATAAATTGGCATCCTAGGGACAGTTATTTTTAAGAGATTTATTTAATAAGTGATGAAAGCTATAGTCATCATGTAATTTTGAATTTTTTTACTATTATGTAGAACTTAAAATTCCTTCTGAAAATGAAAAGATATAAAGCAAGGGTTATATGACAAATTCAAACATTTAAACACTGAAACTTCCCATCCTACCATTCTAGACTGTGAACTAAAGACTATCCTTCCAATAGTATATTGTATTTGTAAATGATGCCATTCGGAATGATTGCTCCAAAGAAGGCAGAACATTTAGTGGGGGCAGGGAGGAGGGATAGAGAGAGAAGACTGGAAGACTTTTTTTGTACAAATTATTTCATTCTTGAAGTTAGCTAGAAGCAGGCAACCCTGCTGTACAAAGTGCTTTCCTTCAGTGACTATCTTTATCTGTTCTGTCTAGTTGCAGGTTTGAGAATGAAGCTTCAGATCAAAGAGAAGAGCCAAACCCTGCCAATGACCCAGAAAATCAGCATATCACTCAGGAGAAAGAAGACAGGACTGCCATATAATGCCTCTTAGGCCCCGTGTTTCCCATTCTGGCAGATACTCCAACTTGCCTCTACTTTCCTCTGATCTGTCTCCACATAGACTAGTTCTAACCTTCAACAGAAAGAACAAAGAGGTCATGGCTCAGACAATTTTTAGTAACATAGCTTACCTTTCCTTGTGGAGGACACAAGAACATAGCACTTGAATGCTTTGCTTGAATTCAGACAACTTCTTACCCAGTCTCTTTGCACAAGTCCCTGATCCATTATTCCTGCCTGAATTATACATCTCAGTGGTTGTACTTGTAGCATGCTGGAGCTACACTGGCTCACAAGAATGGATTGTTAAAACTTCAAAAAATATGTGAGTCTGTTGATCTTGCTGTGGTAGCTTGAAATTGGTCATAGTAGGAGTATTTATACCAGGGAAATTGGCATATGGTATAAATCAAGGTGTTCTTCCTCTTTCAACCCTTACCTACTACCCTCCCCAAACCATACTCCTGTTCTCCTGCCCAAGAGAGTCCATTGTTAACCATATACCAGAAAACCACTGCTGACTCTACATGGAGAACTTGCATGCTGATGCTTTATCTAATTTCCATGGATATATTATCTAACACACTTGACTCCTTGTCTGACAGCATCTTAGTGCTACCCTTTTTAACTTACTCTTCCCTGCTGGTGTCCATAGGAACATATTCTGCTAAAAGCTGCTTCAGCAAGGGTGATAAATGTCTCCCTTTTCTCAAGTATCATCTGGTTTCAGAGTCTGAGTAAACCTGAACTTACAAGTGAATTGTACATTCACCAGCTCTTCAGCCACCCTACTCTATGTCTAATAAATGATTGCTCTTCCTCAGCATCCCTAATAAACACTACATGTTATCTTCTTATTAAAGATGATTTTGGCAATGTAAGTGACGATTTCAAGGAGGAAAACCATTTGGAGTAAAAATTATATACATATAATTTACTGATTTTAAAAAATTTTACAATATTGATAGTAGTAGCAAGGGACTCAGATTAAACCTGAGTTGTATCCTTGTTCAGATTTAGTTCTGTATGCACATGTTTAATGAACCAGTGGGGTGACCTACTAGAAGTCTCTGTACAAGAAATCCTATAATAGCCTCCTAGGATGCAACTGGCTCCAAGGAAAAAGAGAGTGAGGCACTATGGGTTTTCCCAATACAGGTACCACAACTCCCTTACTATAGAAGAAGGGTAATCCTGAGATGAATTCAATTCAGAAGTCAACTACAGTCACCTTGCTTTATAAGAATTAGATAAGAATGCCCAGTCATTTCATACATTTAAGCCCTACATCCTTCTCAAGATTTCTGAAAAAAATTATGGTGTTTATGTTTCCATGATTCTACCCTCAGATTTGATGCTACTGCTTTCATCAAATTAGTTCAATGTGAGGGTCGTTTGCATCACAGGTGTAGTTGCTCCTATTCTATATCATGTTAATTCAATTATCAGATTTAGTCTGTTTCCCTAATCCCACATTTCAGGTGGGGAAATGGGAGCAGCAACAAGAAGAGCCAAGACAGTCTTGTGCAGAAGACTTTACTGGGGAGACTCTGGGATTTATAACATAGGAACATGCTATGGTTTGCACATTTCTTTCCTCCAAAATTAATATGTTGAAAACCTAGTCACTAATATGGTGGTAGACTAGGAGATGGGGCCTTGGTGGGTGATTAGATCATAAGGATGGAGGGGCTTATGCATAGGATTAGTTTCCTTATAAAAGATGCTCCAGAAAGTTGTTTTGTTCTTCCAGTGTGTGAGAACATAGCTAGAAGGCACTATCTATGAACTAGAAGGCAGGCCCTCACGAGACACTAAATATGTCAGCACCTTTGCACTTCCGAGTCTCCAAATTTGTGAAAAATTGATTTCTGTTTATAAGCAACAAGTCTATAGTATCTGTTATAGCAGCCCAAACAGACTAAAACAAAACCAAAATCAAAATTTCTAAAAATACTTTTAGGTATTACCAAAGTAGTGCTTCTTTTTTATATCTGTTCTCTGTTGTGCTCTCTCTCTTGCTCGCTCTCTCTCTCTCTGTCTTTCTCTCTCTTTCCACAATACCAGCTCTAGAAAGTCATAATTCAAAAGAGAAGGGGGTTCCCTACTTTGCAAAAAAAAATAACATTCAACTCCAGCACACAGGGCACTTCTGGGCATGCTAGGTAGTAGAAGACAGCTGAGTTTAGTGGGAGAGCGTGGTGTCCAGAAAGAGACCAAGGTACCAAGCTAATGTGAGTGGGAGTACCAGAAGAACCGATCCTATTTCCTGTCTAATGTTAAGTTGTAGAATCTGACAAAAGCAGCTGTAGTACCCAGCACAGGTGGGAAAACCCTGCAGATACCACAGTACCTAGTAGAAAAAGCCTGGAACAAAAGAGGAAAGAAATGGTAAATGCTCATGGGGGCAATGAATAAGGTTGGCACATAAGCACATGTGAGATAACTCCTGGGTTTCCAGAGAATTTTTAGAAGGGTACTTTAGAGAGATTTTATGTTGTTTATCATTAGAAAGTGGAGGTAGGGGTGGAACCAACCAAGTATAAGTATAGATGGAAAATAAACTTGATAAAATATGATTATAATTTTCAACATTCTGGAGTTAAGAGTACTAAACCAGATTTAAATAAACAGGTAAAATGTAACATTGTTTATTATTTTAATCATTCATCAAGCATTTATTGATTTTTTAAATCCCGTCACCAGTTAGGGCTCAGAATTTATTAGTACAGTCTTGGGTTTTGTTTTTGTAGATACTATTAACTGTATGAATTTTGAAGAAATGCCAACAGCAAAAACTAAAATATTCTGCTTATCAAATTAAAAATTTCTGGGTCTACAGAGAAAAAGTGTTAAGAATATTAATCAAAGCATTTGCAAATATCATTAAAACACAGTCTCGGGTATGTCTTTATCAGCAGCATGAAAACGGACTAATACAGCATAGATGCAAAAATTCCCAACAAAATACTAATACATCAAATTCAGCATCACATCAAAAAGATAATTTATCATAATCAGTGGGCTATATTCCAGGGATGCAAAGATGATTTAACATTTGCAAATCAATAAATGTGATTCACCACATAAATCAAACTAAAAACAAAAATGATCATCTCAATAGGTGCAGAAAAGGCATTTGATAAAATCAAACATCCTTCGCAACAAACACCCTAAATAAACCTCAAAAAACTAGGCATCAAAGGAACATATCTCAAAACAATAAAAGCTGTCTATTACAAACCCACAGCCAACATCACACTTAAGGGAGAAAAGTTGAAAACATTCTCTCCAAGAACTGGAACAAGTCAAGGATGGCCACCCTCACCCCTCTTATTTAACATAGTACTGGAAGTTCTAGCAACAGCAATCAGGTAAGAGAAAGAAATAAAGGGCATTCAAATGGGAAAAGAGGAAGTCAAGTGATCTCTGTTTGCTGATAATATGACTGTATACATTGAAAACTTTAAAGATTCCTCCAAATGATTCCTAGACCTGATGAACAATTTCAGTAAAATTTCAGGATACAAAATGTATGTACAAAAATGGGTAGCATTTCTATACAATGTTCAAACTGAAAACCAAATCAAAAACTCAATCTCATTTACAAAAGCGGGCAAAGGACATAAACAGATACTTTTCAAAATAAAATACAGCCAACAAACATATCAAAACATTCTCAACAACACTAATTATTAGAAAAATGCTAATTAAAACCACAATGATATACTGTATTAGTGCATTTTGAGTGTCTGTAAAGGAATACTTGAAGCTGGTTAATTTATAAAGAAAAGAGGTTTATTTGGCTTACAGTTCTGCAGGCTGTACACACGTAGTAACAGCACCTACTCAGCTTTTGGTGAGGCCTCAGAAAGATTTCACTCACAGCAGAAAGCAAAGGGGGAACAAGCATGTTATATGGCAAGAGAGGGAATAAGAGAGAAAGGAAAAGATTCCAGGCTTTGTTTAAACAACCAGTTCCTGTGTGAACTAATAGAGTGAAAACTGATTCATGCCATAGGGAGGGCACCAAAGCATTCACGAAGGATCCACCCCCATGACCCAAAACCTCTCACCAGGCCCACCACCAATACTGGGGAAGACGTTTCAGTATGAGATTTGGAAGGGACAGACATCCAAACTATGTTAGATACCATCTCACATCAGTCAGAATGGCTATTATTAAAAAGTCAAAAAATAACAGATGTTGGTGAGGATGCAGAGCAAAGAATACTTGTACACTCTTGGTGGGAATGTAAATTAGTTCATTCCCTGTGCAAAGCAGTTTGGAGTTTTCTCCAAGGACAAAAAATAAAATTACCATGCCTAAATTATTGATTTATGAGAATTCATTTAACTTTTCTCTATGGGAACACTCATGTATTAATCAGGCTTCTCCAGAGAAATGGAACCAATAGTAGGTATAGATAGACAGATGATTGATATATGGATGGATAGATGAATAGACAGATACATAGATAGATAGATAGATAGATAGATAGATAGATAGATAGACAGATAATGAAGACTTGGCACACACAATGTAGAGATTAAGAACTTACATGATCTGCAAGCTGAGACCCCAAAAAAGTTGATGTAATTTTGGTTCAAGTCCAAAGGCCTGAGAACCAGGGAAACCAATGGTATACATTCCAGTCTAAGCACACCAAAAGACAGATGTCCCAGCTCAAGCAGGCAGAAAAGAGGGGGATGAATTATTCTTCCCTCTACTTTTTGTTCTATTCAAGCTTTCAATGGATTGGATTGGATGATGCCCACTGATATGGTTTGGATCTGTGTCCTTGCCAAGTCTCATGTAGAACTGTAATCCCTATTGTCGGAGGTGACACTTGGTGGAAGATGATTGGATCATGGAAGCAGAGTTATCATGGATGGTTTAGCACCACATTAAATGTGTGTAGCACCTCCCTCCTCTCTCTCTTGCTCCTTCTCTGGCCATGTGACATGTCTGTTTCCCCTTTGCCTTCCACAGTGATTGTAAGTTTCCTGAGGCCTCTCCAGAAGCAGAAGCTGCTGTGCTTCCTGTACTGCCTACAGAACCGTGAGTCAATTAAAGTTCTTTTCTTCATAAATTACCCAGTTTCTGGTATTTCTTTATGGCAATGTGAGAATGGACTGATACACCCACCAACATTGGAGAGAGCGGTCTATTTTACCGAGTCTGCTGACTCAATGCTAATCTCATCTGGGAACCCCCTCACAGATATATCCCAGAGTTTTAATTTGAGCACCCCATCATTCAGCCAAACTGACACAAAAATTTAACTACTACAGCACATATGAAAAATGTTCATATCACTATGATCATATGTTCATTTGTTGCTTGTATTTTTGTGAAATGTCTCTTCATGTCCCTTGCCCAGTTTTCAGTGAGATTGGAAAGTGTATGGCTTTTTAAATTCCATATAGTTAACAGTATTTTGAGATCTGTTTATGTTTTTGAGTATCACTAACTGATTTCTGTTTATTGCTGAGTAGTATTACATTGTATGGATATATTGTATTAGTTCATTCTTGCATTATTATAAAGAAACGCCTGAGACTAGGTAGATTAATAAAAAAAAAAAAAAGGCTTAATTGGCTCAAAGTTCTGTGGGCTATAAAGGAAGCATGGCAGCATCTGTTTCTGGGGAGGCGTCAAAGAGATTTCACCCATGGCGGAAGGCAAAGTGAGAACAGGTACATTCCACTTACATGGCATGAGCAGAACCAAGAGAGAGAGGGGGTGGAAATGGCAAGCACTTTTTTTTTTTTTTTTTTTTTTTGGTACACGGGGTATTTTTTTTTTTTTTTTTTTTTTTGGTACACACGGAATTTTTTTTTATTACTATAAGTTCTGGGATATAAGTGCAGAACATGCAGGTTTGTTACATAAGTATACATGTGCCATAGTTGTTTGCTGCACCCATCAGCCTGTCAACTACATTAGGCATTTCTCCTAATGCTATCCCTCCCCTAACCTCTAACTATCCAACAGGCCCCAGTGTGTGATGTTCCCCTCCCTGTGTCCATGTGTTCTCATTCTTCAACCCTCACTTATGAGTGAGAATATGCGGTGTTTGGTTTTCTGCTCTTGTGTTAGTTTGCTGAGAATGATGGTTTCCAGCTTCATCCATGTCCCTACAAAGGACATTAACTTACCCTTTTTTATGACTGCATAGTATTCCACGGCATATTATGTGCCATATTTTCCTTATCCAGTCTATCATTGATGGGCATTTGTGTTGGCTCCAAGTCTTTGCTACTGTGAACAGTGCCACAATAAATATATGTATGCATGTCTCTTTATAGTAGAATAATTTATATTCCTTTGGGTATATACCCAGTAATGGGATTGCTGGGTCAAATGTTATTTCTGCCCTTGAGGAATTGCCACAATGTCTTCCACAATGGTTGAACTAATTTACACTCCCACCAACACTGTAAAAATGTTCCTATTTCTCCACATCCTCTCCCACATTGGTTGTTCCCTGACTTTTTAATGATCACCATTCTAACCGGCATGAAATGTATCTCATTGTGGTTTTGATTTGCATTTCTCTAATGATCAGTGATGACGAGCTTTTTCTCATATGTTTTTTGGCTGCATAAATGTCTTCTTTTGAGAACTGCCTGTTCACATCCTTCATCCGCTTTCTTATTGGGTTGCTTTTTCCTTGAAAATCTGTTAAAGTTCTTTGTAGAGTCTGGATATTAGCCCTTTGTCAGATGGATAGATTGTAAAAATTTTCTCCCATTTTTGAAGTTGTCTGTTCACTCTGATAATAGTTTCTTTTGCTGTAGAGAAGCTCTTTAGTTTAATTAGATCCCATTTATCAATTTTGGCTTTTGTTGCAATTGCTTTTGGTGTTTTAGTCATGAAGTCTTTGCCCATGCCTATGTACTAAATGTATTGCCTAGGTTTTCTTCTAGAGTTTTTATGGTTTTAGGTCTTACGTTGAAGTGTTTAATACATCTTCAGTTAATTTTTGTATAACGTGTAAGGAAGGGATCCAGTTTCAGTTTCTGCATATGCCTAGCCAGTTTTCTCAAAACCATTTATTAAGTAGGGAATCCTTTTCCCATTGCTTGTTTTTGTCAAAGATCAGATGGTTGTAGATGTGTGGCATTATTTCTGAGTCCTCTGTTCTGTTCCATTGGTCTATATATCTGTTTTGATACCAGCACCATGCTGTTTTTGTTACTGTAGACTTGCAGCATAGTTTGAAGTCAGGTAATGTGATAACTCCAGCTTTGTTATTTTTGCTTAAGATTGCCTGGCCTATATGGACTCTTTTTTGTTTCCATATGAAATTTAAAGTAGTTTTTTTCTAATTCTGTGAAGAAAGTGAATGGTAGCTTGATAGGAATACCATTGAATCTACAAATTACTTTAGGTAGTATGGCCATTTCCAGGATATTGATTCTCCTTATCTGTGAGTTCAGAATATTTTTCCTTTTATTTGTCTCCTCTCTCATTTCCGTGAGCAGTGGTTGTAGTTCTCCTTGAAGATGTCCTTCACATCCCTTGTAAATTGTATTCCTAGGTATTTTATTCTCTTTGTAGCAATTGTGAATGGGAGTTCACCCATGATTTGGCTCTCTGTTTGTCTATTATTGGTGTATAGGAATGCTTGTGATTTTTACACATTGATTTTGTATCCTGAGACTTTGCTGAAGTTGCTGATCAGCTTAAGGATATTTTAAGCTAAGACAATGGGGTTTTCTAAGTATACAATTATGTCATCTGCAAACAGAGACAATTTGACTTCATCTCTTCCTATTCGAATATGCTTTATTTCTTTCTCTTGCCTGATTGCCTTGGCCAGAACTTCCAACACTATGTTGAATAAGAGTGGTGAGAGAGGGGATTTTTTTTTTCTTGTGCCTGTTTTCAAAAGGAATGCTTCCAGCTTTTGCCCATTCAGTATGATATTGGCTGTGGGTTTTTCATAAATAGCTCTTACTGTTTTGAGACATTCCATTAAAACTCAGTTTATTGAGAATTTTTAGCATGGAAAGGGTATTGAATTTTATCAAAGGCTTTTTCTGCATCTACTGAGATAATCATGTGTGTTTTGTCATTGGTTCTGTTATATGATGGAATACGTTTACTGATTTGTGTATGTTGAACCAGCCTTGCATCCCAGGGATGAAGCCAACTTATTCGTGGTGTATAAGCTTTTTGATGCACTGCAGGATTCAGTTTGCCAGTATTTTATTGAGTGTGTTTGCATCAATGCTTATCAGGATATTGGCCTGAAATATTCTTTTTCTGTTGTGTCTCTGCCAGGTTTAGTATCAGGATGATGCTGGCCTCATAAAACGTGTTAGGGAGGAGTCCCTATTTTTTTACTGTTTGGAATAGTTTCAGAAAGAATGATACCAGCTTCCTCTTTATACCTCTGGTAGGATTAGACTGTGAATTTGTCTGGTCCTGGGCTTTTTTTGGTTGGTAGGCTATTAATTACTGCCTCAATTTCAGAACTTGTTATTGGTCTATTGAGGGATTCAATTCTTCCTGGTTTAGTCTTGGGAGGGTGTATGTGTCCAGAAATTTATCCATTTCTTCTAGATTTTCTAGTTTTGTTGTATAGAAGTATTTATAGCATTCTCTGATGGTAGTTTGCATTTCTGAGGGATCAGTGGTGATCTCCCCTTTGTCATTTTTTATTGCATCTATTTGATTCTTCTCTCTTTTCTTCTTTATTAGTCTAGCTAGTGGTTTATCTATTTTGTTATTTTTCAAAAAACCAGCTAATGGATTCATTTATTTTTTGAAGGGTTTCTTGTGTCTCTATCTCTTTCAGTTCTGCTCTGAACTTAGTCATTTCTTATCTTCTGCTAGCTTTGAATTTGTTTGCTCTTGCTTCTCTATTTCTTTTAATTGTGATGTTAGGGTGCCAATTTTAGAGTTTTCTTGCTTTCTCCTATAGTCATTTAGTGCTATAAATTTTCCTCTAAACACTGCTTTAGCTGTGTCCCAGAGATTCTGGTATATTGTGTCTTTGTTCTCTTTGGTTTCAAATAACTTATTTATTTCTGCCTTAATTTTGTTATTTACTCAGTAGTCATTTAGGTGCAGGTTGTTCAATTTCCATATCGTTGTGCAGTTTTTGAGTGAGTTTCTTAACCCTGAGTTCTAATTTGATTGCACTGTGGTCTGAGAGACTGTTTGTTATAATTGCTGTTCTTTTGCATTTGTTAAGGAGTGTTTTACTTCCAAATACATGGTGAGTTTTAGAATAAGTATGATGTGGTGGTGAGAAGAATGTATATTCTGTTGATTTGGGGTGGAGAGTTCTGTAGATGTCTATTAGGTTCACTTGGTCCAGAGCTGAGTTCAAGTTTTGAATATCCTTGTTAATTTTCTGTCTCACTGATCTGTCTAATATTGACAGTGGGGTGTTAAAGTCTCCCACTATTATTGTGTGGGAGTCTAAGTCTTTTTGTAGGTCTCTAAGAACTTGCTTTATGAATCTGGTGCTCCTGTATTGGATGCATATATATTTAGGATAGTTAGCTCTTCTTGTTCCATTGATATCTTTACAATTAGGTAATTCTCTTTTCTGTCTTTTTGATCTTTGTTGGTTTAAAGTCTGTTTTATCAGAGACTAGAATTGCAACCCCTTCTTTTTTTACTTTCCATTTGCTTGGTAAATATTCCTCCATCTTTTTATTTTGAGCATATGTGTATCTTTTCATGTGAGATGGGTCTCCTGAATACAGTACACTGATGGGTCTTACTCTTTATCCAATTTGCCTGTCTGTGTCTTTTAACTGGGGCATTTAGCCTGTTTATATTTAAGGTTAATATTGTCATGTGTGAATTCGATCCTGTCATTATAACGCTAGGTAGTTATTTCACCTGTTGATGCAGTTTCTTCATAATGTTGATGGTTTTTACAATTTGGTATGTTATTTCAGTGGTTGGAACTGGTTTTTTCTTTCCATGTTTAGTGCTTCCTTCAGGAGCTCATGTGAGGCAAGCCTAGTGGTGACAAAATCTCTCAGCATTTGCTTGTCTGTAAAGGATTTTATTTCTCCTTCACTTATGAAGCTTAGTTTGCTGGATGTGAAATTCTGGGTTGAGAATTATTTTCTTTAAGAATGTCAAACATTGGCCCTGACTCTCTTCTGGCTCGTAGGGTTTCTGCAGAGAGATTCACTGTTAGTCTGATGGGCTTCCCTTTGTGGGTAACCTGACCTTTCTCTCTGGCTGCCCTTAACAATTTTTTCTTCATTTCAGCCTTGGTGAATCTGTCGGTTATGTGTCTTGGGTTGCTTTTCTCTAGGAGTATTTTGGTGGTGCTATCTGTATTTCCTGAATTTGAATGTTGGGCTGTCTTATTAGGTTGAGGAAGTTATCCCGGATAATATCCTGAAGAGTGTTTTCCAACTTCGTTCCATTCTCCCCGTCACTTTCAGGTACACCAATCAAAAGTAGGTTTGGTCTTTTTACATAGTCCCATATGTCCTTTTTTTTTTCTTTTTCTTTTATTTATTTGTTTTTGAGATGGAGTCTCCCTCTGTCACCAGGCTGCAATGCACTGGTGTGATCTTGGCTCACTGCAACCTCTACCTCCTAGATTCAAGCAATTCTTCTGCCTCAGCCTCCTGAGTAGCTGGAATTACAGGCGTGTGCCACCATGCCTAGCCAAATTTTTTTTTTTTATTTTTAGTAGAGATGGGGTTTCACCATATTGGCCAGGATGGTCTCAATCTCCTGACCTCGTGATCCACCCATCTTGGCCTCCCAAAATGCATGAGCCACTGCGCCTGGCCACATAGTCCCATATTTCTTTGAGGCTTTGTTTGTTATTTTTCATTCTTTTTTTCTCTAATCATGTCTCCACACTTTATTTTATTAAGTCGATCTTCAATCTCTAATATCCTTTCTTCTATTTCAGCTATTTATACTTGTGTATGCTTCATAAAGTTCTCATGCTGTGTTTTTTAGCTCCATCAGTTCATCTATATTCTTCTCTAAACTGGTTATTCAAGTTAGCAATTCCTCTAACCTTTATTCAAGGTTGTTAGCTTTTTTTCATTGGGTTAGAACATGCTCCTTTAACACAGAGGAATTTGTTTTTACCCACCTTCTGAAGCCTACTTATGTCAATTTGTCAAACTCATTCTCCATCCAGTTTTCTTCCCTTGCTGGCGAGGAGTTGTAATCCTTTGGAGAAGAGGTGTTCTGAGTTTTGGAATTTTCTGCTTTTTTGTGCTGGTTTTTCACCATCTTTGGGGCATCATCTACCTTTGGTCTTTGATGTTGGTGACCTTTGCATGAGTTTTGGTGTGGATATCCTTTTTGTTGATGTTGATGCTATTCCTTTCTGTATGTGTTTTCCTTCTGACATTCAGGCTCCTCTGCTTTAGGGTCAAACAGGGTCTGGAGTGAACCTCTAGCAAACTCCACCAAACTCTGGAGTTTGCTGGAGGTTCATTCCAGACCCTGTTTGACAAGGTATCACCAGTAGAGTGTGCAGAACAGCAAAGCTTGCTGCCTATTTTCTCTTCTGGAAGCTTTGCAACAGAGTGGGGAGGCGGGGAATGGAGACAGCAAACCACCATGGCATGTATGTACCTATGCAACAATCCTGCAGGATGCAGGATGTGCACATGTGCCCAAGAGCCCAAAGTACAATTAAAAAAAGAAAGAAAAAAAGAAAGAAATAGTGAAAATAGATGAATTAAGAACTTAACGTAAGAATAAACTAAAAAACTTAAATAGATGGTTGAACATTTTAAAACAATGACAAATTAACTAAGATCAAGTTCTCTGATTGAAAGTGAACAAAATAGACAAACTTTTAGAAAAAGTTTCACACTTGTAGTCCATCTACTTGGGAGGCTAAGAAGGAAAGATTGCTTGAGGCTTGGAGCTTGAGACCAGCCTATGTAATATAGTAAGACCATGTCTGTAAAAAATAAAACAGTTTTAAAAAAGCAAAAATCAAATAATGTGTCAGCACAACATCAAAAATTAAATATATATATATATATATATATTCAAGGAAAATCAAAATGTTATATGAATAAAATGTACAATAGAACACTAAAAACATGTAAATCCCTTTCATATAGTTGATTTTGGTGAAACAAATGAATTACCAAAATTGAGTTAGGAATAAGTAAAAAAGAAATTATAGAAAAGAATGAACAAATTTTTTAGAAATCTTAGCTATTTTAATGGGTTAGCTCTTTAACAGTATAGAACTATTTGAAAATATGTATAGCTAATTTTGTAAAATTAGCATAAACCTGATAGAGTAGACTTCTAGTGACCGAACAAAGGTAAACACTATAAATAATCTCATTTCTAGGGGAAGATTTATGAGTGGTTAAGAAGCTTGAAATCTGGAACTACTTGGGCACAATTTTATGCTCCACTGTGCTAACCATTTGATCTTGGGCAAGCTATTAATATTTAACTTTCCTAAATCTTGTTCATCTACAAAAAGTGATAATAATAGTAAATACTACATATGTCGATTGTGAGGATGAAATTCATTAATATGGATGTTTTATATCTATGTAATGCATAATACACCATAAGGTTACTGCAAATATGTATTTTAAAACATAGTATTCAAATGTGTGGAAACAACTCAAATGTCCATCCACTTGTAAATCGATAAGGAAATTATTGCATATTTATATAATGAATATTACTGTCTTAGTTTGGGTTGCAATAACAATTTATCACAGACTGGGTGGCTTATAAACCACAGAAATTTATTTCTTTCAGTCTATAAGCTGGAAGTTCAAAATCAGGGGGTGAGCATAGTTAGGTTCTAGTGAGGGCCTTCTTCCCAGTGGCAGACTACCATCTTCTTATTGTATCCTCAAGTGGTTGAAAGACAGCAACAGAGCTCTCTGGGATCCCTTTTATAAGAGTACTCATTACATTCATGAGGGTTCCATCCACAAATTAATTACCTTTCAATATTCCCACCTCCTAATTTCATCACATTGGGGGTTAGAATTTCAACATACAAATTTTTGGGAACATGAACATTTAGTCCATTTAACTATTCTGCAATAAAAAGAAGTAAGCTATTGATTCGTGAAACAAATTAAAATGAATCTTGAAAACATATGTGAAGGAAAACAAACACAAACACTATATAGTATTATATCAGTCAATTTACATGAAATTCTGGAAAAAATAAAGGTGTAGTGATAGAAAACTATGGTTGACAGGTTCCAAGGATTATGGGAGGAGACTGGCTGCGAAGAGACACAATAAAACTTTCTGGGGTAACAAAAATATTTTAGTCAGGTTCAGAGGTTGTGGTTAAATTATACATTTTTCAGACTTCACTAAAGCATGTCCTTAAAATTGGTAAATTTTCATACATAAATTATGTTTCAATAAAGCTGATTATATCTGTATATGTATGTGCAATAAAAACTGTTAAAATGGAAGAGAAGTGGGCAGAAACAGATGTTGATGGAGTTTAAAATGCTACCTTTATGCTCAATAGATTCACAGATATACTTATTTTATCCAAAAATACTTGTATCCCTTGGGGTTTTTTTAAATGGTAACATAAACATGAATTTACTTGTGAAAAACAGAATGCAGGTTAGGGTGAAAGAACTCCAAGGAAACAAAGGAAGTCACTGACTGTGGCAGGCCTTGAATTCCCCGAGTATAGGTCTGTCTGGGCAGCCTCCACTCTCCATCCCAGCATCTCAGTCTAAGTATAGACCATATTGCATTTTTGTAAAGACAAAGACATTCTGCATTTACCATCACATGCCATTTATTCTCGTCCTACTCATCCTACATACTCTTAATCCTTATCTCTTCCCAAATAATGTCCATGGTTAGTGTTCATCTATAAAGTAATACATTTCATCCCATATCCACTATGTGTTCTGTCCTCCTCTGAATGCTAAATGTATGGCCAGGGACAAGCAAAAGTTTCTGAACTGTATATGTCATCATCAGAAATAGTAAGTAAATAATTAATATAGTTAAATTAACAATAAAAAGATTTTGAAGAAAAGTAAGAGGAAAAGGAAATAAAGAGTGACTGGGAAAAAGGAGTTTTTATTTCTCTAGAATAAACATGAAGATGTAGCACTGCTGGGTTATATGATAAGATTATCATTTGATCAAGCAACTGGGTAGTATAGGCTAGTGAAGCTGATACATAAAATTAACCATCATGTTACTCTTTTAGGAAATGTAACTAAAATCATATTGAGATGCCATTGGACAAGTATTAGAACGGCTAAAAGAAAAATACAATACCAAATGTCAATGCTTCATATTGCTAATACTGATGCAAGGCAACAGGAACTCCCAGATATTGCTGGCCAAAATGCACACTTCTTAATATCCCCTATGTTGAAAAGGAAGTCAAAGGGAAGTTAATAAATATTTTGAAGTAAATAAATATAAAAATTTAGCATATCAAAATATGTAGGAGGCAGTTAAAGCAGTACTTAGAACATAAACTGTAGCACTGAATGCTCACATTAGAAAAGAAAAAATATCTCAGATTGATTACCTAAGTTTCCACCTTAAGAAACAGTAAAAATATAAAAAGCTAATTAAACCCAAAGAAAGCCAAAAAAGGAAGTAGAAAGACAAGAACAGACATCAGTGAAAAAGAAAACAAACAATAGTAGAAAAAATCATTAATATCAGAATCTAGATTCTTTGAAAAGATCAGTAAAATTGATGAACCACTAGCCAGAGCTACCAAGAGAAAAGAGAAAACACTAATTACTAATATCAGGAATGAGAGTGATAACATCACTACAAGTCTTTAGATATCTAGAGACTAGTAAGGAAATATTGAGAAGAAACTTATGCCTATAAATTTGACAATCAGATGAATTGGACAAGTTTCTAAAAAAAACACAAACTCCTAAAGCATATTTTAAAAGATGTAGATAACCTGAATTATCTTATAGATATATAGATATTTGTATATATCTGTAGATATGTAGATATAAAATTCAACCAAGAAATTGAATTTAGAGGCCAGGTGCGGTGGCTCACACCTGTAATCCCAGCACTTTGGGAGGCCAAGGTGGGCAGATCACGAGGTCATGAGTTTGAGACTAGCCTAACCAACATGGTGAAACCTCGTCTGTACTAAAAATACAAAAAATTAGCCAGGTGTGCTGGTACGTGCCTGAAATCCCAGCTACTTGGGAGACTGAGGCAGGAGAATCACATGAACCTGGGAAGCAAAGGTTGCAGTGAGCTGAGATTGTGCCACTGCTCTCCAGTCTGGGTGACAAAGTAAGACTTCATCTCAAAANAAAAAAAAAAAAAAAAAAAAAAAAAAAAAAAAAAAAAAAAAAAAAAAAAAAAGGTAAAAGAAATTGAATTTAGAGTTTAAAACTTTTCCAGAAAGAATATTCTAGACCCAGATGGTTTCACTGAGAAATGCTACCAAGCATTTAAGGAAAACAGCAACCATTTATCATCTTTCATGGTTTCTATGGGTCAGGATTTCACGAGCCCCTCCATTGCATATTTCTAGTTGAAAGTCTCATGTGGTTGCAGTTAGACGTTGACTAAGGCTGGAGTCACCATAAAGTCTTCTTTGTTTATATATCTGACCCTTGACCTAGGAAGACTCAAATAGCTGAAAGATGGAACAGCCAATGTCCTAGAGCATTTTTCTATATACCTTCATGGTATGCCCATGTGGTCCCTCCAGCATGGTTGCATCATGGCAGCCAGGTTTCTTACATAGTTGCCCAGGGTTTCAGAATGAGAGAGAGAAAAAAAGAAAGAGCGTGAGAGACTATATTGCTTTTTATGACATGTTCTCCGAAGTCCCCTAGTGTCACTTCTGCTGCATTCTATTTGTTCAAGCATTCACAAAGGCCCATCAAGTTTTAAAAACTGTGGCTAGAAGAAAGATAAACTACCTCTTGACTGGAAAGTTACAAGACTCTGTCAGACTGGAAATACTATTGTAGCCATCTTTGGAAAATACAATTCACAACAATGGGAGGTCTTAATTAATGTACTTGAGATGACTTTGAACTCATAGTACAACTGCAAGTGATTTATTTTAATCTATTTAAATGTTTCCAGAAACGAAGTTGAATGTAGAAATAAAATTGTAGGTTAATCTAAAACAGAAACTTAATCAAGTGAATTTTTAAAAGGAATGATTTTGGCACGATGAAAATGACTATTTTGGCTATTCATTTGGCCACATCTAATTGGTCAATAAATGAATCTATACTTTTGGCTGTAAATGTGTGGGTGAATAACAGGTAGCTATAACCATAGCTGTCTCACTGTCTCTCCAGTACTCTAACATATATGTTTAGTGTATGTATGCATGTATATATACTCAAATATGTACATATGTGTGTGTGTGTTGTCCTACAAAGCTAATTCAGGTATGTCATTTTTAATAAATAAATGCATTTTTATTAGCAAATTAGATCGTGGTCAATTTATATAGAGTGAATATTTTGAAGAAGATGCACTAGACTCTAGATTTAAAGGAACTCTCATCGTTTTTGATGGCTGCATAATATTCCATGGTGTATATGTGCCACATTTTCCCTATCCAGTCTATCGTCGATGGGCATTTGGGACCATCATTCTCAGCAAACTGACAGGAGAGCAGAAGATCAAACACCGCATGTTCTCACTCATAGGCGGGTGTTGAACAATGAGAACACATGGACACAGGGAGGGGAGCACTACACACTGGGGTCAGTTGGGCGGAAATAGGGGAGGGAGGGTGGGGGGTGGGAAGCTGGGGAGAGATAGCAAGGGGAGAAATGCCAGATGTAGGTGATGGGGAGGAAGGCAGCAAATCACACTGCCATGTGTGTTCGTATGCAACAATTTTGCATGTTCTTCACATGTACCCCAAAACCTAAAATGCAATAAAATAAATAAATGGGAAAAAAAAAAAAGGAACTCTCAGCTCTTTGCAATTAAAGTCACTTCTATAGGTTGAATTGTGTCCCCTCATCCAGATTCATGTTTAAACCCTAACAACCAGTACCTCAGAATGTGACTGTATTTGCAGATAGGGCAAAAAAGGTAATAAGTTAAAATGCGGTCATGGAGGAAGACCCTATTCCAGTCTGACTGGTATCCTTATAAGAAGTGGAAATGCAGATACATGGAGAGCCACCAGGTGTGCATAGTCACAGTGTGATGAGGCAGCAAGAGGATGGCCATCTACAAACCAAGGAGAGAGGGCTAAGAGAAAACCACCCTGCTGGCACTTTGATCTTGGACTTCCATCCTCCAGAACATGAGAAAACAAATTTCTGTTACTTAAGCCACCCAGTCTGTGTTACTTTGTTATAGAACTCCTAGCAAATTTCAAATACAATCACTCCATCTACTATTTAAATGCATGAATGAGGCATAGCATGGTGGCTTCCACCTATAATCTCAGCACTTTGGGAGGCAGAGACATACAGATCGTTTGAGTCCAAGAGTTTGAGACCAGCCTGGGCAATATGGTGAAATCCCATCTCTACAAAGAAATAAAAAATTAGCCAGGCATGGTGGCACATGCCTGTAGTCCCAGCTTCTTGGGAGGCTGTGGCATGAGAATCCTTTGAGCCCAGGATGCAGAGGTTGCAGTGAGCCATGATCACGCCATTGCACTCCAGCCTGGGCGACAGGGCAAGACTCTGTCTCAAAAAACACCAAAAAACAAACAAACAAAATGAATGAAATTATGTATCTCTAATATTTTTCTAAATATTCTATCAAAACTTTCTCTCAAAAATTTAAATAAGATAGGGGAAAGTCTATTCTGTTTAGAGTATTATGTCTTTACTAATTTCTCTCCTATACTTCTACATTTGTGCCCTTCATACACTCTTGTCTAAGGTCTTCTGGACTTGTGTGCTTGTGATCCTGCTATGAAATACAGTTCTGAGTATATTCAAAGCATTTCTTATTATTTCAGTTACCTAGGCAAAACACAAGATAGAGTTAAGATAAGAAGTTTTATTATCTTTAGTAAACTTACGATTGACTTAAAGATCTTTAATGATCTGAAATCATTAAAAATGATTAAAGACCTTTAAGTCGACCTAAAGTTTAAATATAATTTCGGTTATTATCTTCTTTTAAGAAAAGTCAAGGCTACAGGGTCAGGGTCAGAGCATTCGACATTTGAGTTAATAGCCGTGGTGGACTTTTGCACCCCTCTATGATTATTACTGCATTGCCTTCTCTGCACAATGATGATGCTACTATCACATAATCAATGTTTAAGCATAACCTATAGGGAGAAACAACAATTACAACACCTTTGTTCCCATTGAAGAAGAAAAAGTGTACTTGTGCTTACTTAAAGCTGCAAGCAATTTTGTTTGCATTTTGTGTATATATGTTGCTATGTGTCTCTATATTTGTGTTGGCATATCAGTTAGGAATAGTGTATTAGTCCATCTTCATGCTGCTGATAAAGACATACCCGAGCCTGGGAAGAAAAAGAGGTTTAATTGGACTTAACAGTTCTACATAGCTGGGGAGGCCTCGGAATCATGGTGGGAGTTGAGATGTGCTTCTCACATGGCGGCAGTGAGAAAAAACAAGGAAACAAAAGTGGAAACCTCTGAAAGCCCAACAGATCTTGTGAAACTTATTCACTATCACAAGAATAGCATGGGAAAGACCAGCCCCCATGATTCAATTACCTCCCCTAGGGTCCTTCTCACAACATGTGGGAATTCTGGGAGATACAATTCAAGTTGAGATTTGGGTGGAGACACAGCAAACCATATCAAATAGATTAAACCATTTATGAAGTGAGTATCTCAGTATAAATTCTTATTCTAAGCCACTGTTCCCTCCTCTATAAATTGGGCTAATAAAACACTGTATCTAAAAACTTGGACAATGGGATTAAATTAGAGAACATGTACAAAACTCTTGGCAGAGTAGCTTATACATAGCAAGAGGTCAATGAATGTTAGCAACTATAAGCTTTTATTGCCGTAAATCTCAGACATTGGATTCCTCAAAGGCAGAGACTGTAGTTAAATCATCACGCCTGGCGGTGTATACTCTTAATGATAGTGTAGGTTAAATTCAGCCAGGCTGATCTAAAATAGATAAATATTATATTTACACAACGCTGTAAATTTCTGTTACTTTCTAAAAGTATTTTGATATTGCAAAGAAAAAATATTTATCAAAATTAAGGTATTTAACTGGGTAGGTAAAATAAACTATATTGAGGAATCAAAGTCAGTTCAGGCTTGATTCTATAATCCCAACACTCTGAAACAATATAGAGTCAGTAACGAATAGACATGAATAGAATTATAAATAGACATGTTTCATGGAAAATTTAATAGTTTTGTTGCTATTCCAATTTGTTTTGTTGATCAAAATATTTATCTTTCTGTAGTTACTTACAATGGATAAATTTGATTTGTAATTTTTAAAAATTTCAGTCTTTTTTTGAAAAAAGCAAAGCATTTTGTTAACTTTCAACTTTCATGGGTCTGAAATCAGTTCAAAGCTCAAAACTGATAGTGGCACGAGTCCACTCAATTTAGCACAAGTGTGTTCTCTCTGTTCCTCTCTGAATGTTACAATTTATCTTTTTTCACATTCAAAAAACTGAAACAATAAACTCAAGATAACAATGCATCACAGATTCATAAGAGAAAAGTCCATTTGATTGCATATTTCTTCTTCTTATAGTTTACTCTAACAAAGGATTTCTAGAAAAGTATGCCAGACCTATAGAACAGCAAAAAAAACATGGTATAATGGGAAGATCACTAGGACCAGATTCAGGAATTAAGACTCCAGCCCTGACTTCCCTATTTAAAATTACATCGTCCCTGGTTAATATCACTAAAGTTCTTTGGATCTCATTCTTTTTTTCTGGAAGGTGAGAATTATGATGTATGTATGCCCTTCTCTATTAGAATGTGACTATGCTTTGAAAAATCACGAACACAATTCAGATATGAGACGACATTGCTATATGTTGTCTGCTGTGGCATATATTTTTCTCTATAAAAGTAAGTACTAAGTGAATGCCACCAATAGCTGTAATATTTACTGCATGCTTACTATATAGCACTTATTGTCTGGTTAAGAATTAGGAACCTTAAATACATTAACGCTCAATCTTCAAAATGCCACTACTAGGTAGTCATTATTGTCCTCATTTGAGAGAACAAAAACTACTAGGAACATTAGTTCTGTATGTTTTGTCCCCATGTGAAGGAAAAAGTTCTAGAATGGAGTCACAAAGCATTATTATTCCCATTTAAGAGACGAAGCCTCTGAGGCTTAGGGGTTAAGTTACCCAAAGTCAAACAGAAGGTTACTGTCACACACGAACCCCAATACTATTGTGAGGCAAGTACTGGGAGTTAAGAAGCTGCTATAAATTTTCCAGGCAGAAAGTGGTAGAGCCAGGCCTTAAACTGAGGTCTGTCATCACAAAGCTGATGTTTTTTTCTACTAGGGCACAGTGTAAAATGATCTATGTTGGATAAGCAAAGTGCTACTTCCTTTCATTTAATAAACCATTGTAAAATAATCATACTGTGTTTTACAATTTCCTTGTTCACCTTCTCCTCCCTCCTTGGCTAGGGGAGTCTTTATTCATCTATCTGATTTAACCCATCTCATAAAGTCAAACTGGCTTTATTTGTTTATTTATTTATTCCAGAGAGGAAGATTTATGTAGCATTATCTTTTTTTTTTTTTCCTAGCTCTGCTTATATTGCTTAGAGTTCAAGGATTTTTTCCTTAACAATGCCAGATCTTTGATGCATTAGATTTAAGAGGACAGTTTCAGGGTAAGGATAAATTGACAAAAAAAAAAAAAAAAAAAAAAAAAAAACCCTTTTCATTGAAGTTCAAATAGAAAAACTTTGTATCGTTGCAAATAATCCAGATTTTAGCCAACTCTCTTTGTTCACAATGTCCTACAGTGTAGGCTATTTTTTAGTGAACCTTCTCTCCAGGAATCCTTCTTTCTTCAAATACCTTTTTCAGGTTAACTGTTGGTGCTTTAATATCTTCACTACCTATTTCTGCTCAACGCAAACTTTTTAGTTTCTCTTTTCTAGTTAACACCATTGGAAACCACATGAAAGGCAGCTTCTCACTTTGCACCGATAGTTGATCAAGATAAACCAACACAAAGGTTACAGAGACGATATTGTACAAGCTATACTAAGGTCGGTAACCAGAAACTCAATAACGGAGATTAGGGGGAAAATCAGTACAGATAATCTTCAGCTTCCAATGTTTGCACCGAAAAGGTCTAGTGCTAGCTTAACTATTTCCTTTTCTCTACATAAAAGAACCTTGTTCCACTTTTGCAGCCCTTCATTTTCATGAAATCAGTCATTTGAATCAAAGTCCTTAAGGACATTTTCCACGCTGTGAGTACTGCTTTGGAAGGTATCTAATTATCCTGCAGTCCTGGTAGCTACCCAGCATGCCCTAGGATGAGACAAGTTACTTTTTCACCTTTTGACTGCATAAGGAAACTCTGCAGTGTAAATACTATACTGTATTATCAGAAATGTTTAACTCGCTTCCTTGCCCATAAATGTTTCTATTTAACAACAAAGAATTACTAAGGGATGCAGTAAAATATCACGGTTAAAAGAATGAGCTTTTAGAGTCACTTAAACACCAGTTGAATCAAAAATTGGCCACTTTCTAGCTCTGTGACATAGAGAATAGTCACTTAATTACCTTGTGACTTAGTTTCCTCCTCTGCAAAACAGGGTAATTATACCCACCTGATAGATGGATTTGATCATCTTATTTCCCTTTCTTTAAACAATGGCAATGATAAGCACCATATTATTCACAGTGAGTTTACCAAAAACCAAAACCAAAACAAATAACCGCATTCTTAGGAGTGTCATTAATCAATCCAATTTAAGAATGCATTTTTTATAAATGATAAAGAAAATATATTTTAAAAATCACAGGTTAAAACAATGACCATCTTATTTAATCTATGTTTCACCTTGGCTATAATTTGCAGAATAAGAAAGCTAGTGTCTGGCATTTGCCAACCAAAATAAAGAAAAAAACAGGTAGGTGAGGGAGGGTAGTATATGTGGCCAATGATGGCAATGTCTGGGGCTTACTAACCAGTCTAAGTTTGAATCTCTAAATTCCAAAAGCCATCTCTACCCTCAAGGCCTCTGGAAAATAGATGGAAAACTGGTTAAGATCCCCATAACCTGCAAAGATAGGGTCATTGCAAACAGTTTCCAGCTGAGAGAAAACTCAGACAATGAGGCACATTGTTAACAAATGTATTTTATGCAAACTTGATAAGTGGCCTGATGACGTTGAAAGGAGACATGAAAAATCTGCAACTTACCTAAGTTGCACATCCACACATAAAAAAGAAAAGAAATATTGCAATGCCTATTTCAGACTGTGGAACCCACAATGGTAAAAGTTATCTGTTCCCTAGTTGCTTTAATGTCAAATTCATTCCTTATCCACCCCAAACCCACAAAAAAAGGCAGAAAGAAGAAAGTAAGTACCAAATGTTTGCTAGCTTCTCAGTATTCCCTGTTTATACTTTCCATAGGAAAAGACGCCATGGGAGTTGTATTGTGTCTTGTGACAGAGCTTTTCAAAACATTTCTTTTATCTGCATACGTACACCCTTTATTAACTTTGCCGTTTCAAGAGTGAGGCAAAACAAACTTGTCAATTAAGAAATAAGCCATGCTCTAGAAATTTCTTATTTAAATGATTCACTAGAGAACACATTTCAAAAGTAGAATATGAAAAACAACATTGCCACAGTTGAAGTCACGAATCTTTTTAAAAATCAAATAACCAAAAAAGAATAATATTGCTGCCATAAACACCAAACTAAATTAATTTATCTAGTACAAATAAAAGTTTTGAGACATAGAAAATATCATAAACTAAAATGATGCCTAAATGTAAAATTATGTAATATATATTTAAGAGGTTATGAAGAAGAGAGACCTGTGGTAAAATATATTAAAATTGTGGCATTACATTATATTTGAGCATCTAAAATGTATGCATTCAATAGTCTCCTTTATTCTAGGAATACAGAATATAAAAAAAGTATATTTGTAGAAATACGTATCATTTAGAAAATCAATTCCACCTTTTCTTCTTCTCTAGAAATTCCTCTCTGAATAATCTTAAAACTATTGTCTCATTAACAATAAGTCACTCTTTACTGTAAACACGCTAGACTATTTACTCTTTGATCTTGATTCCTTGGAACTACTACTTCCGGGCTAACCAGAAGGTGTTGCATAAGTCAGGTCTGAAGATGTGGGTTCTATTCCTCATTCTTTCATAATTTAGCCCATCTGTAACCTCAGTTTCATCATCTGCAAATTGTGTAAACTACATTTTAGCAAAATTTTCTTCTAGTTTTAAAACCTGTGTTCATAAAATAACTCACAAACTCACAGTTCCTAAAAATCTCTAAATTTTCGCTAGTTTCTAAATTTTGAGTCACAAAAATTTATGTTAATAAAACTTTTAGTTATAAAAAAAGAGAAAGCATAGTAAATTTTTATCAAGTCCTATATGTGTATTCTCTCTCTAGAATGTTCCCATCAAATTTCCATAACTTGTGCTCTTCTTTCACTCAGCACATTTTGAGCAAGAGCCTCTCTTTCACTTAGTAGAGGCTTATGTAATACAAATTAATTTTCCCATTAACAGTAAACCTAAGATTGTAAGGAATGAGCAACCACTCTGCTTCAAAGAGAAAGTGATATTTGAACCAGGCTTTGATTCATGAAAAGGAGATTTCAGGCAGAAATGGATGAAAAGCTACTCCATGCTAAAGAAACAATGTGGGCAGAGGAACAAAGATGTTAAAGAGAAAATGTTGAGAAGTTCAATATGGTTATTTGGAAGGAGGTGGGTAACCGAACAGATGAGCTTACAGAACTATAAATATTGTGGCCAAATTGTAAGGAGCCCTAGATTTTATTCTCTAGGTACCAAGGGTAAAAATACTATCACAGACAGAAAAGTGACATGTCCAGATTTTTACATGTGCAGCTGTAACTTTGGCAGCAATGTTAAAATGGACTGTAGTAATAAAAGACCAAGAATAGGAAGATCATTGGTGAATAGTTTAGGTGAGATTCCAGAGACTCTGAGGTAGGGCAGTGACAATAGAAAAGAATAATATGTTTTAGAGGAAATTATTAAATAATAAAATAATAATTTAGAGAAAATCCATTATTATTTAATTATTAATCATGTGCTTTGAAGAAAATTGTATCATCTGGAAGTATTAAAAAATATTTTCCAAGCAAGGGGATTAAGGAATAAATAATTGGAGTTTTCTCTGCACAGCTGAATTTGTACTTTTGAAATATACCGGGAAATCCTGTCTCTAAAATCCCCTGGATTTATTTTCCCTCCAGTTCCTACTAGAATGTGTAAATAGCTTTATTCCTTTAGATGTTCTTGGTAATCTCATTTTCTTATGGATCATTGGATCATTGGTTCATGATGACCAATAATGTAAAAGCACTTTAGCTTCAAAATACATTAGAAATTTTCTTTTCCTTTTTCTTTTTTAATTTCAATAGTTTTAGGGGAACAGGTGGTTTTGGTTACATGGATAGGTTCTTTGGTGGTAATTTCTGAGATTTTGGTGCACCTGTCACCTGAGCAGTGTATACTGTGCCCAATGTTGTAGTCTTTTATCTTTCACCCCCTCTCAGTCTTGACTCCAAGTCCCCAAAAAAATAGACTGGTTCCTTATTTTTGCAATTGCTAATTGTGCTGCTATAAACATGTATATGCAAGTGTCCTCTGGGTGGATATCTACTAGTGGGATTGCTGGATCAAATGGAAATTCTACCCTTGATTCTTTAAGGAATCACCATACTGTTTTCCATAGTGGTGGTACTACTTTACATTTCTACCAGCAGTATAGTGTTCCCTTTTCATGACATCCACACAAACAACTATTGTTTTGATTTTATTAACTCTGGTAATTCTTGCAGGAGTAAGGTGGTATCTCATTGTGGCTTTAATTTTTGTTTCCATTTAATTAGTTATGTTGAGCAATTTCCTTTTTCTTTCTTTTTTCTTTTCTTTTTTTTTTTTTTTTTTTTTTTTTTTTTTTNTTTTTTTTTGAGAGAGAGTCTCACTCTGTCACCAGGCTGGAGTACAGTGCATGATCTCGGCTCACTGCAACCTCTGCCTCCTGGGTTCAAGCAATTCTCCTGCCTCAGCCTCTGAGTAGCTGGGATTACAGGTGCATACCACCATGCCCAGCTAATTTTTGTATTTCAGTAGAGATGAGGTTTCACCATGTTTGGTCAGGCTGGTCTCAAACTCCTGACCTCATGATCTGCCCTCCTGGGCCTCCCAAAGTGCTGGAATTACAGGTGTAAGCCACAGTGCCCGGCCGATGTTGAACATTTTTCATATGTTTGTTGGCAATTTGTATCTCTTCTTTTGAGAATTGTCTTTTTCTTCTTTCTTTTTCTCCTTTCCCCCAGTTGCTACATGTAACCTTGAAACAAACTGCAGAAACTTTCTTTTTTTTATTCCTTAGTCTTAAATTATAGCCTTGAAGTGTTCTTTGGAATGCTATGTTCCTCTCTCACCACACACTTCCTTAATATTATGAACATTTATCTAACTGTATACTTGTTAAACTTACACCATGCACACTTAGAAGCTGTGTTTAATTAGAAGTTCGAGAATCTAATTTTGAGACAGACAAGGTATGAAGACCCAAACACAAAATTTCAGAGATTACCTCAAGGTAGTTAGTCAACAACCCGACCATTGTTAAGATGATACCAGCCTGCACTCTAGGCGAACCACAACTCAAGATAGCCACTGGAACCAGACACACAGACCTTGTACCCAGCCCCACTCCAGCATGCATCCCATTCCAATTTCCCTTTTTAAGCCCTCCTCCCCAGCCTAAAGTTTGAAATGGTTTCTGTAAGGCACTATCCTTGGCCATTTCCTCACTGCAAGCCCTGGAATAAAGTAATTTTCCTTCCACTGGACTTCATTCTTGTTACAAGCAGTGAACAGCTAAGCTTGCTTCTTGATTATTTGATAGGTATGAAATATAATTACTTATCCATATCATAATTATCTCCAGGGACACTCATGCCTTTTTAAATTTTTTGTCAAACAAATTCCATTTACTATGTGATAAATGTTTATTGATCAGATGAAATAGAACATTCTGAGTTAATATGAATATTTCTAGAGCTTCACAAGAGGGGTAAGAATAAAAATTTCTAAGATATGTTATTATACAAGCTCAATATTTTTCAGGAATGTAATTATTTACTATTGATCTTTAAATAGATTGTACGATTAATTTTTAGGCATTGTATAAAGGGGGGAAAAGCCAACCACCAACAATGTAAGTATTTACTATCTGATATGGTTTGAATGTTTGTACCTTATAAACTCCTGTTGAATTATGATTCTCAGTGTTGGAGGTGAGGTCTGGTGGGAGGTGATTGGATCATCTGGGTGGATCCTTCATGAGTGGTTTATCACCATCTCCTTGGTGATGAGCGAGTTCTTGCTCAATTAGTTCATGCAAGATCTGTTTGTTTAAAACTCTGGGACCTCCTTCTACTTGCTAGGTTGCTCTCACTCTTGCTGTCCGATACATCTGCTCCCTTAATCTTTCACCATGATTGCAAGCTTCCTAAGGCCTCACCAGAAGCAGATTTCAGTACTATACTTCCTGTACATTCTGCAGAATTCTGAGCCAATTACACCTCTTTTTATTTATATGTTACCCAGTATCAAGCATTCCTTTATAGTAACATAAACTAACACAGAAAATTAGTACTAGGGAGTGGGATTTTGCTATAAAGATACTTGAAAATGTGGAAGCAGCTTTGGAACTGGTAACAGGCAGAGGCTGAAAGAATTTGGAGGACTCAGTAGAAGACAGGAAGATAAGGGAAAATGTGGAACTTCTTAGAGAATGGTTAAATTGTTGTGATCAAAACACTGATAGGAATGTGAATAGTGAAGGCCAGGCTGAAGAGGTCTTAGGTGGAAATAAGGAAATTATTGGCAACTGGAAGGAAGGTCACTCGTGCTATGCCCTATCAAAGAATTTGGCTTCATTGTGTTCATGCCCTAGAGATCTGTATACTTTTGAACTAAAGTGTGATGACTTACGATACATGGTGGAAGAAATTTCTAAGCAGCAAGTGATTAAGAGATGGCCTGGCTGCTTCTAACAATCTACACTCAGATGCAGGAGCAAAGAAAGAACTTAAAGTTGGAACTTACATTTGAAAGGGAAGCAGAGCTAAAAAAAAAATTTGGAAAATTTGCAGCCTGTCCATGCAATAGAACAGGAAAAGTCATTTTCAGGAGACAATACAAGCAGACTTTGGAGTGGCTACTTGCTAGAGAGATTAGCATAACTAAAAAGGAGCCAAGAGCTAATATCCAAGTTAATGAGAAAAAGGCCTCAAAGGCATTTTAGAAGCCTCTGAAGCAGTGCCTCCCATCACAAACCCAGAATCCTAGGAGGGACAAGTGAATTTTCAGGCCAAGCCAAGGGCCCCACTACCCTATGCAGCCGCAGGTCACTGCTCCCCACATACTGGTTGCTCTGGCTCTGGACTCCACTCAAAGAGCCCCAGATACTGCTTTTGAGACCATAAGCCACTGTAAGCCTTGGTCGCTTCCATGTGGTGTTAAGCCTGCAGGTGCATGGAATGCAAAAGTGAAGGAGGCTTGGCAGTTCCCTCCTAGATTTCAGAGAACACACAAGAAAGCCTGGGTGCCCAGACAGAAGCCTGCTACAAGGGTGGAGCCCTCACAGGAAGCCTCTAGTAGGGCAGTACAGGCAAAAAATGTAGGGTTTCCAAGATGTATTATTATCCAAGACCCTAAACAGATTCCCCACTAGGTCATTGCCTAGTGGAGCTGTGGGAAAGGAGCCACCATCTTCCAGATGCAAGAATGGTAGATCTACAAGTAGCTTGCATCCTGAACCTGAAAAGCCTCAGGCACTCAACTCCAACCCAGGAGAGCATGCCACAGGGTTTGCACCCACAATGCTACAGAGGCAGAACTGCCCAAGACCTTGGGAGATCTTGCACCAGTGTTCCCTGGATGTGGGTCATGGAGTCAAAGAAGATCATTTTGGAGCTTTCAGATAGAATTACTGCCCTGCTGGGTTTCAAACTTGCATTGGGACTGTAGCTCCTTTCTTTTGGCCAATTTCTCCCTGTTGGAATGGGAACATATGCCCAATGCCTGTACTATTATTGTATCTTGGGAGTAAATTACTTATTTTGTATCTTACAGGCTGATAAGTAGAAGGAACTCATCTTCAGATGAGACTTTGGACATGGGATTTGGAACTTATGAGTTAAGACTTAGGGGTACTATTGTGAAAGCATGATTGCATTTTGAAATGAGAGAGGGACATGGCATTTGGGTGGCCAAAAGCAGAATGATATGGTTTCTCATAATCTCCCTCCAAATCTCACGTTGAAATATATTTCTCATTGTTGGAGGTGGGGCCTGATGGGAGGTGATTGGATCATGGGAGCGGACCCTTTATGAATGGTTTAGCACCATGCCTTTGGTAATGACTGAGTTCTTGCTCAGTTAGTTTGTGAAAGATCTGGTTGTTTAAAAGTCTGAGACTTCCTCCCCCATTCACTCTGTTGCACTAGCTCCTGCCTTCTGACACAGCTGTTTCCTCTTTACCTTCCTCCAGGATTGTAAGCTTCCTGAGGCCTCACCAGAAGGAAATGCCAAGACCATGCTTCCGGTACATCCTGTAGAACTGTGAACCAATTAAACCTCTCTTCTTTAAAAAATATCCAGTCTTAGGTATTCCTTTATAGTAACACAAATGGACTAATACACTATCCTTGGCAATACTGCTAATCCTTATATCATAATCAAGAAAAACCCTGAACTAGACAAATAAGCTTGTTGTTGTTTTCTGAATACTAGAAAAATTACATTATTCAAAGAATACTCTGTGAACTTATGAATTTCATCATTTCAAGGCTGGCAAAATGATACATCTTCACATAGGCAAAGAGAACTTTACATTCTTGTAGTTTGGAAACTCCAAAGAGAAGGGAAGAGATAGTGTTCCCCATTGGCTCTAGCAAAAAATCCCACAGTGGATTCTGATTGGCCCACCTCATGTGATGTACCCATTCTTCAACCAATCAGTACTAGCCAGATCAGGGTACTACGCCTATCTCCTATAGTGGAGGAAGGAGGTGGGAAAACAGAGCCATGTGAATGATAGTCTCTCCTGAAAGATATGGAATACTCTGAATTCTCTAAGTAAAAGTGAGTGCTAAGAATGGAAGAAGAGTGATAGGAAAGTGTGCTAAGCAAATTAAGAAAAAAAAATCCTAACCACAGTTCATATGTCTGGGTTAGATCATGGTCTTCCCACTTATCAATTGAAGGATCTTGAGCAAATCACTGTACTTAACTGATCCTCATTTTCCTTATTTATCAAGTAGAAAAGATAAAAATTCCCTTCCTTACATGATTGTGATAAGAAGTTATTGACATAGTATAAACTAAGGGCTTAGACCAATTTCTAGCTTACATGTGGCAACAGCAACCTAGTTGACTAATATTTAAAAGATTCACTCTGTTCTTTTCACTGTGCTAAATATTGAAAATAAAATAATGAGCAAGGACATTCATAGTGACTTTAACCAAATAGTCAAACAAACAAATATAAAACTGAAGTTATTTTTTAAATAATAGGTAATTCATGCTTGACTTTATAATAAGAGGAGAACTGACAAGCAAAGAGATCAGGAAAGAATCCTTGAGGAAGGAAATATAGGAAATACTGAGTTGAGATCTAAGTGATGAGTACATACTTACTAGGCTCAAAGATAGGATGAAACAAAGTGGTCCAAAGAGACGCAGAAGGAAGGGTATCTGCAAATGCTTATGAGGACAGAAGGGCCCTGGCCCTGGAAAAAGGGGAGCATAATGAGTTGACCTTAGGAAGGGAGAGGCCAGATCCTGGAGGCCTTGAAGGCTTTACTAAGGTGCTAACTTCTTTATTCCAAGAGCAATGGCAAGCCACCAAAGAGCTTTCAGTAGAGGAAGTTTCATGATCAAAGAGTCATTCTTCTCCTTTCCCCCCTCCTCCAGTCAAAGACAGATATAGATGGCCTGCCTCTGGTCTGACTTGGTCAGACAATAAGTTTGTTTGTGACAGTAATTAAAAAAAATTGAAAACAATATGTGTGTCTAAAAGAAGATATCCACAAAATAGTGAATGAACAAGAGATATTTCACATGCACAAAGCAAGATTTGTAAGACTTATTTGCTGAAATTAAACCTGCCTCTTACCAACACCAAAAATGATAAAGCTCAGGAAAAAAGCTTTTCAAAATTGAATTAATCAATAATAGCATGACTGACAAATATTATTGAAAGTATGCAAGTAAAAATTAGATAATTATGGATAACTTTCTACCCAGTGTGTTAAATGTTGAACTCCCTGAGCTGTGTAATGGTAGCTTGCTATTTCCATAAGAAAACATTCCCCATGCCTCCTGTCCCCTTGGGACATAGCCCTGCCTCTTGTTGAATTTTTCTTCTGCCAAGCAACTGAATGCTGGTCTGCATCCCCTATCAAAAGCCAGTCTTAAGGAGAGATCTCAGTTATTCTGACCCATTTCTGACTTCCACATAAACCTACCTAAAATCTTTTATTTGCATAATAGCTCTTTCTAATCCCTTGGATATCTGCTTTGGCATTCTCTTGATTTAATTTCAAGTAACATTGTCACACAACAAAGCTGCAATGCAGCAGTATGAGCAAAATAAAAGGCATAGTTATGGATGAGAAAGTCAGTAATATTAATGAAGCTAGAACCAGGGAATGGTGGAGGTGGGAGGAGGAGACAGAACTGACAGGGAAAAGAATGGAAGGAGGGAGGAAAAGCAAGAGGAGAGTGAGAATGTATTGTAGGAGATGAATATAGCATGTGTTTTTGAGTTGAATGAAAAGAAATTGAACTGAATTTCTGTTGGGAACACTGCCTGGTTTCTTTAAACCTGGTCCAACTAATTAGGCCATTTCTTCCTATTGTTATCATAAAATCCATATGGTTAGATCTATGATTCCCAGGTTTCAGTAATTCTCATACCATTTTGATTATTTTTGTTCTATCTGTCCTCCTTTAGTATTGCTTGTTATTTACTTAGTGTTATACATTAAAGTGAGTTTAAATTGACACTAAATATTTTTTATTGGGGGGAAAATGGTGGTAAAAGGGTACAAAGTTTTAGTTAGGATGAACAAGTTCTGGAGATTTATTGTATAGCATGATAACTACTGTATATAGTCGACCCTTGAACGACACAGGTTTGAACTGTGTGGGTCTATTTGTATGCAATTTTTTTTCAAACTCAGATAGAAAATACAGTATGCTAGAGATGTAAAATCCATGTATAAGCAGGGCTGATTTTCTGTGTCGGCAGGTTGTGCAGGTTTGACTGTGAGACTTGAATATATGCAGATTTTGGTATACCTGAAAGGTCTAGGAATCAATTCCCCAAATATACTGAGGAACTTCAAAACTGCAAAGAGTAGATGTTAAAAATTCTCATCTCCCAAAAATGTATGTGAGGTGATGGATATGTTATTTAGCCTGTTTTAATAACGTCACAATGTATACATAAGCAGAATACTATATTGTACATGGTAAATAGGTACTATTATTGTCAAATACAACTTAATAAAGCTGGAGAAAAAAATAAAATGCTTGACTTCAAAAAAGCCTTAAAGAGGTCAGGCATGGTGGGTCATGCTTGTAATCCCAATACTTCGGGAACCGAGGTGGGCGGATCACCTGAGGCCAGGAACTCAAGACCAGCCTGGCCAACATGGTGAAACCCTGTCTCTACTAAAAAAAATACAAAAAATTACCTGGGCCTGGTGGTAGATGCCTGTAATCCCAGCAACCCGGGAGGCAGAGGTTGCAGTGGTCTGAGATTGCGCCACTTCACTCCAGCCTGGGAGACAGAGTAAGACTCTGCCTAAAAAATAAAAAATAAAAATAAACCTTAAAGGAAAAGAAAACAATCATTTGTTATGCCTCCAGTATCCAAATTAAGCAGCTAATTTTGATATTTGATGTTTGACATATTTGTACTAATTCTGAGTAAGAGTATGTGATGTATAAAAATCTTTCTAAGCAACTATCAACTTGGAATCATGATTAATGTGCTGTCTATACATATTTTTTCTAACATGAGAAAGTGAGAATGCAGTCCTCCACTAAATTATGCAGTCGAATTTCCCACATTTGGGGAAATCACAGAGGTCAGCACATCTGGAGTGAAATGGATAAGCCTCACCCTGGTTATAGGTTTGGCATATTCATTTTTAACAAATGCACCTGAATTAATTAAGGCAAATTTGGAATCCTACTCTACTACCAAAATAACTAATTCCTAAACTCATACATTATTCTTTCTTCTAAAGATTACTGATGTTAATGTTCAGCTAATATTTTCTTTTAAAAAATAATGAAATGCTTTGCAATATTCTCCAGTTATACAAACAAAAATAGACACATTTTGGAGAATCGATAAAATATTTGCTTAAAGTATTTTTTTTTAAAGACTATACAGCTGGGACTCCAGATTTAAATTACAGCTCTGCCATTTACTTGACATGGTTGGTCAGGAAAATTAACCTAAGCTTGCATTTCATTGTCCGTAAAATGGGAATAAAATAATAAGATCTATATTAATAGATTTGATGAAAGAATTTAATGAGATAATCTACGTGTAGTTCTTAGTCTGGCACCCGGTATATGAATAAGTGAATCACATAATAGTATTAGCTATTGTTATCGTGGTTGCATTATCTTTCCGTTCAAAAAAGTACAACTTTCAAAACCTTGCTATGTTGGTGACCTGCAGTTTAATAATCTATCGCTTATCTTTCAATCTTAATTTCTAAAGACACAGTAACAAACCATTCTGAAAGAAGCGTCTCACCTTGCAATACTTAACCTTGAGTCAACAATTTTTGAAATTATTAAATATTCATTCACTAAAGTAATTGTTTAAAAAAATAAAGGGGATAGGACAATAGCCTAACTGCAGGTCGCAATTAAACTTTATTTCCTTAAGGCAGGCAGGGTGAATTCTTTGCTCTGAACCTCCCAGACTCCTCTCCTTCATTGACTCTTTATAAAGAGGGAGCTCCGAGCCCTCTCCTGCGCGAGTGGTATTTCTTCTGTCCCCGAGGGTGCCAGGTGAGCCCCGGCGGGTCCGGGAGGCTGAGCTGGGACTCGTCTCGAGCAGTAGCTGCCTGGTGCCAAGCTTCGCCCTCTGTATCCCCGCCTTCGCGGCCTCCAGCCGGTGCAGGTCCGGGGCCCCCAGGCGAGGGGACGCGGTTGGCTTAATCTCCCCAACTTCTGGGTCATTTACAGCGTCTGGCTGTCCTCCCGATTCTTCCCTCCTCGCCTTTGCCAGCTTCTCGCCTACCCGGGGCTCCGGAAGGGAAGGAGGCGTGTCCGGAGCAGGCGGGAGGGAACTGTATAAAAGCGCCGGCGACTCGGCAGCCGGGCTTGCTCGCCGCCTCGCGCCTAGACTAGAAGCGCCGCAGGAAGCACGGACAGTCGAGAGGGCGCTGCGCTCGGGCTACCCAATGCGTGGGCTATCTGCCGCCGCTGCTCGTGCAGTATGCTGGAGCTCCAGAACAGCTAAACGGAGTCGCCACACCACTGCTCGTGCTGGATCGCAGCGCTGCCTTTCCTTATGAAGAAGACACAAGTGAGTAGGGCGCGCCCAGGAGCTCGCGGGCTTTCCAAGATAAATCGCGCCCGGTGCCCCGGGGAAGCGGGCGCGTCCTGGGACCTGCAGCTGGGGCGTGCAGGGCTGTGCCTGCCGGGTGAACCAAGAGGGTGCGGGGGAGGCTGGCGTGGTGTGCGATCCCGAGCCGGGTGAGCCAGGGAGAAAAGGAGGGGGAGTGCTGAGAGGGAGCCGGTGTCAAGTTTGGAGCCTTAGCAGGGAAGTTTGGAGCTGTCAGTCGGAAACCGCAATTCCCGTCTGGTAGAAGGATCGGTCGGCTTTTGCTTCAAGGAATTTTAAGTTATCACGGAAGGCATGCCTTTGCATAGGAGACGTTTTCCCGTGCATTCCGGGAGATTATGAAACAGCTCCCCACGCGCCACCCTCGCTGGCTCTCGCACTCTGATTTATTTGTGTAGTCCCGGGGTGGGCGCCGGCACCGAGCGCAGCGCGGACGCGGGTGCAGCTGCGGGAGCGAAGCCAACGCGGAGCTCCTAAGCCGCAGCTCTCGGTGGGGCGGGAACCTGCCTGGCCTGCCGCGGAAACTTGACTCTCGGCGGTGTCTGCCTAGTTTGCGACTCTATGTGGGCTCTATTACCTCCACAATGCATGCACGTTTTTCCATTTCAGCAGAGATAAAGGCTTTTTATGAAATAGACACCTCTAAATGATAGTTACTGAGATAATTCCTAGAGCTGCTAAATTCTGCATTATAAATAAAGCACTGTGGGTAAAACACTGCCCACAGAGACAATTAAATTTTTTTCCCCCTTAGAAACAAAAATAACTGGTTCTTCGTTTAGAAAGAGCCGCCACGGTGCCCCTATCCACGGTTCTCTTCACCATTGTTGATTCTTACCTCCTCTCACTCCTAACCCTTAGAAATTATGTGTTATCTACCGCAGGTTGGGTAAGGGTTGCCCTTTCAACCCCCTGAGGTTCTGTCGGAGATTGCAATTCCTGAAATGTGTACAAGGGGTGGAATGGGTGGGGGAAAAGGAAATCGGGGTGTTTGTACAAATCGCCGGTTTAGAATGAAGGCATCAATGTGCTCAAAATGCTTTATCAAATGACCTGCTTAGCATCATATTTTATACAGATTTCTAGGCCTGCAAATGTACCCATTAGGAAGAAAGTTGCAAGACTCTAGTCCCTTGTACCTGTGTTGGTAAAAGGCAGGGGAAAAGGACATTGCCTGGCTAAAAGAGGCTTGCATAGTCTCTAGAGCACTCTCCAAGAGAAAAGAAGCGGTGTGCCTCTCGCCTCTCTGGCAAGCAGTTTAGCTTTCAGGCAAAGCATTGAGCACCACACCTGGAATCACCACAGTGTGCTGTTGAAATGCAAATGTTAAAGATACTTGCAACAAAAGAAAAGTTTCATTGTAATCTCTTGATTTAGACAAGCTTTCTGCGGAATTACAAGAAGGGTAGAGACTTATAAAAATAGTAGCATCTGTTCACATGAATGGTAGTGGTGAGATCTGGGGGAAGAAGCTGCTACCTTCTAGTTCAAGAAAAGAGCCTAAACCTTCCTACTCAAATCAGAACGCAAGAGACAGCTAAGGTTAACGTCCAACACTCCAAAGCGGGGGTGGGGCAGGGGGTGATGTACTATCAAGTCACTTTGAGAAGCAGTAGAATTGATTATCCTTGCACCCTTGCTTTGCAAAACAAATGTGAGCTCTGTAATCTCCTTTCTCGCTTTGATTAAATGGCTGTGTAAATCGGATTACATGGAATAATTCCATTGAAAACTAGAAAGAGGTCAATCTAGTCTGAAACATTGTGGCTGTGGCATTAGTGACTCAGTGCTGCCAACCAGAGACATTTGAGAAAGCTAAGTATTTTAGATATGTGACCTGTTCGGTCACACATCACACAAGTTAAAGTGCAGGCCCTTTGGGGGAACTTGCTGATGTTAAACGGCTTGCAGGCAAAGGAGGGCAGTGCCCTTGTTGAATGAAGGCATTCATTGCCCAGGATCTAATGACCTTCAAGGTTTTAAGAATACTTCTAGCAATTCCACAATCATTGAAAAAGGGGACCCTAGAAATAGCCCAAAATCAAGAAGATAATCTGTGGAAACAGAGGAGAGGAATTAGATCCTCTTTCATATTGTTAAATTTTCTAATTCAAAAATTACAAAGAAAATAAAAATAAAAATAAAAATTTTCTGTGCAGCAATGCTGCATGGATGGAAAGTAGCCTATGTAAATTGGACACTAAGCAGTAGGATCGATTGTTCCGAATCTAATGTTATCCTCACCAGGGAAGAATATCTATTAATATTTAATAGTTTAAATAGTCATTAATAAACATGGCATCAATATCATAGTTCTATTATAAAGCTACTGGTTCTATACTCTCCTACTATCTCATATGTAAAAAAAGAACTTAATAATATTTTTAAATGGGTTTTAATTTGAATCACACAGCTCTCCAAGAATCATGGGGACTCCAGGTATTCTGGCCTTTCAGTCAAGCTAAGTAAGTGTGAAAATTCCATCAACAACCACTTGGGGTTTGATGAATGATTCATTCATTTAGCACATGTGGTACACTTCACTATTTCGAATATAATGACACAGGCAACAGCCATGTGGAGCAATTTTGTGACAATAAATTTAATCACCATTCTACAGAAATGAATGTCTTTTGAGTTTTTCATATTTCTGTTTGATTGTATTTTATTCAGATTGTGTGGTTTTATAGTTTCTAGAAGTAACTGTGGCTTGGGCTTAGAAAGAACAACTCTTTCAATGTATAACTATTTTTTAAACATAATATTCTGATATATCATATTAAATATCAATCAAGTTACCATATTTTGCAACACTGATTAAAATTTGGTTAAAAGCACCGTTAGCTTAATGTCCGCGGTGTTACATTTATCAATATTGTGCTTACATTTTAGTTTGGGGATGGTTTGTGAGAAATATCATAACTGCTGTCAGTTTCAGAAATACTGAGATAAGAAAGATTCATCTTGCAAACAATGTGGAAAAGTCCATTTTAGGCATACTAACTCTCAGAGGCGAAGCAAAAAGAATGTTAGTTTTCACTAATCCAAAGAAAATATCTCTTTTATATCTGTATGAAGTTTGTCATGTGGGTGACGATGCAAGTTTACTTTGTAGAAGAAAATTAACATATTTATGAAAAGAGCATTTTAAAAATCTTGTCCTTAAGATCACTCAATTTGGAATGTATGCATTGAATAATTCTAATTTATGTAGCTTTTAATTGATACATTCTGCCAAGATTTCAAAACCCAAGTGCTAAGTTGATTACATGTAACATAAAACAAGGAAAATAACCATATGGAAATCTGAAAGTCTGGGCCAAACCAATTAAAATTGCTAAATTTTATTTATGTCTAACCACTGATTTGAAGATAGTAAATTGTGAGTTACATTTGTTCTTTAATAATGGGTGACTGAAATGTTTCCATCACCATAAATCATATAAAAATTTATCACTGAAATAGCAAGTCTGGGTATTAGAGGTTTCTTACATGGATTGGCAAATCCCACTACATGTGGCCTTCACTTTCCATATCTGAGGAACACCTAAAATATGGTTGGTGGAAAGATTCTAGGCTCTATAGCTTCCGAAGACTTAGATTCTAATTCCTGTTTTACTAGTCATGAGACAAATGATCTTAGGCAAAGGTTTGTTAAACTTCTTGGGATTTCCATGTTTATAATCTGTATGATGATTATAAAAGTTATAGAGATTTTTCTCGCATGGTGGTTTTATGGGCTAAATGAAATTTTATATGTGTCTTTACTATATGTACAGTTTGAATTTATTGTTCTTGAGAAGAGAGTGCCTGCTGGCCTACTTTACAAGTCAGAGAAAAACTGACTTACTGCAGGTAAATGATGCCTAATGAACTAAGCACAGAGACCAAGTTTTCCTAAATCTACATCTGTGGATTTGGTGGCTCCCATGACAGGCTGATACCTGTTTATAGATTATAATTCATACACATTAATCCAGGAATATGTGAAAACAAAGGTGATATGTGGGCACAAAAGATGCTAAGTTCTTTAAGGTTTTTATTTCAAAGTACAAATGAATGAGATCATTAGAATAGATAATATAAATGGAAATATCACTATCGCTGACTCAGTTTCATATTTCCACACTTGCTTTCTAAGTTCTCCTTGTATGATTCTAAGGAATTATTTTGTTTTATTTTATTATATTTTGGACAAAAGAGGCTTGGTCAGTTTCCCATCTGTAATGTTCTTGCACTTGCTTTTCTGAGTGAGGCTATGCATTCATTTCTGTGGGGTGTCTGTTGTCTTTACCAGGCAACGTGCAGTGACATTTTTTTTTTCATTATACAAGTTTGAGACTTTTATTTTTTTCTTTTCTGGATTACCTTAATGTTCCCTTTTGTAAATTAGGGCAAGGCATTTCGATATAAATCTCTGAGGAATGATCTTTTTCTCTTTCTACCACATAAATCATGAGCAGCTGCAGGAGACTGTTCTTGGTCTTAGACACTGTTCTTGGTCTTAGTCACGTATGTAGCCAGAACAATTTACAAAACAAATAGAGGGAACACCAAGATATTTTATAATATATGCTGCCTTCAGGGTTGTTTTGTACAGGCTCTGTTTCATAGAAACCATTGACTGTAGCCTTTCTGATTTATAGATGCAGCAAGATGTGTTCGCCTTTTCACTTAATTATGGGTATACTAAAAACTGTTTACAGGGGCTGGGAGTTGAAGAGAATTGTCATCATCCCATGTCTACCTATTTCTTTCTCTACAGAAAAAAGAGGCGGGGGAGTGATGTTCTCATAGTTGGGGCTCATGGCTCTTTCTTTAAAATCATAACGTGTCATTTAAAGGAAGACTGTTCTTTATGTACCTGTCTTCGTCCTTTGTCTACATTTTACTTTGTTTCAAGGCTGCCACTTGGGCTTGGGTATCAGGAGGCTGATTTCTTTTATTAACCTGTAACTAAATAGTAGGACTTTGGGAAATTATTTGAACTCCAGATGTTAGTTTGCTCAACTGTAAAATGAGTGAGACTAGGTGATTTCTAAGTACCTTCTGGTTCTAAAATTCTCTGTTTCTAAAGTACTAGTAAAATAGAGATTTGAACCAGATGGCATTTAAGCTTCCTTCAGTTCTCAGATTTATGTAGCCATTGCTTCAGTGTGAATATACATTATAACCATTGTTTTATGATTATGAATAAGCCAAAGGGGAGAACTGAAGGAGATTTAAATTTAGACTGTTCTACTTTTATCCATTTCACCGACTACTTGATATTTCTGTATAAAGAGAATGGTATTTACACTTTCCTGTTTTAGCAAAATCTATAGTTAAAGAGGATCTTCAATTTCTTCTAAATGTTTTAATTCTGTGAAAAAGAACTCTAAGGCAAAGTTAGCTGACTGAAGAGATAAGCTAACAAAAGATAATACTTCCTTGTATTTGACTGTCTTTTCTGTCCCTTTAACCTCCAGTACCTGTGTGCATGGAGCTGAAATGGAAAAAGAAAACCAAGAAGGGATCTGATGATGTAGTAGAAAGGGCACTGAGGGGAGAATCAGAGGAACTGATCCTGCTCTTTGCTCTGTCTCAAGGTGTGTGTTCTAGGGCTTAGTATCTCTGAATAGTGCCCACAAGTTAACACTGAGAAGATAGTGAAGATGAGAGACTGCAGATGGAGACACAGAGATGGAAAGAGGAGGGAGCCTCAGGGAAAGGCAGTTCCTGTAGATGATACTATGCCAAGTCAGTCCTTGGCTGGTGCTTGCTCACCTCCTTTCCTTAGGTGAGAGTTAGGGCAAACCCAGTAGCTAGCAGCAGCCTTTTTTTTTTTTTTTTTAGCAGTCAGAAGCTATGGCAGTCTTCTTATTGACATGAGAATATTCCATGATCAACCGGACCCTCCTCCAGCCAAGAGAACATAGATTCCTCAGAAAGCAGGGCCATAGCAATGATGATAATGCTCTTCTCCAAGCACTGGCAAAGTCTAGTGAGCTGCCCACGAAAATGAAGTTTAGAACTGAGGCAATAGTCTAGGGAAAAAAAAAGTAGCAATGGCTATCATTGGGTTATCTGGATGCAGGAATTTAGCACTTGACTTTGTGCCTGTAGTTGTTGCCCTGGGGCTCTTGAGTGCTGCCGATTAGAACACGGGTGGGTGAACTGGAAGAAAGCAAGGCAATTAGGTAGCCTTTCTGTATTCCAGGTACACAGATAGCTGCTCAAAAATTTGTCCGGTGCTCACAAAGAATGCGTTTGCTTAGAGTGACCATGTAAAAGGACATGAAAGGACCACAGTAAACTCAGTGCTCACTTGAAAAAGCAAGCCTTGTTCACCTTTGCAGAAAGGATATCCCCACTGTATAAACACGATCCTGTGCAAACCTCGGAGGAAAAGAGCACAGCTTGGAGGGGGGCGTTATGTTTGTCTTATATACCCATACTGTGTTGCCTTTTCAGGGGCAGAAGTTCATCTTCTGAACATAAGCCCTGTGAGTGCTTAGAACTTTCCCCTTTTTTCTCCTTGACATAAAATCCCTAAAGCAGAGGACCTTTCTGTTTCAGTGTCTTTACTCAGCTCCAGGGCTGAATCGCATCTCATTACTGGCTGGTTTCACCTAAATGTGTGTATTTGAGTGGCAGTGAACCAGGCTGCCTCTAAGGAATACAATTGAATAGTGGTGGTTTATTGCGAAGGAACCTCTTAGGGCCCTACGGTGGTGCTGAGTTTTCTACTGTTTACTTGGAGCTCCTTTCTCAGTGCCCTCCCAAACAACTGCCTTGGGAAAACACACAGATTCCTTGGCTTCCAAGCAGAGTGTGACAGAGAAAGTGTGCTTTGTTATAAAGGCCTTGCCACCCTCCTGGGATGTGTTATCCATATGGATGTGCTGGCTGTTAAAATTTATATTCACTACAGAACATTAGATGGAGGAGTGGGGAGAAAACAGGGTAGAGATGTTTTTGTATAAAATAGTTTCTAACATGATCTAGAAAGTCCAAGGACTGCAAAACAGACCTCGGCATTTCTACATCATTATTTATGGTTCTTTTTAAATGTACAATTTAACGCTTCTGAAATAGTAAACACATTAGGGATTTCCTTTTTTGATGAACAACCAAAAGCTCTGTGATTGCTTTAGTTTGGATTTCTGGCAACTTGAGGAAACTGCTGCATTCTGTGGGCCCTACTCAGAAATCTTTGATGTGCTCTGTCAGTCAGAGGGCTGACCTTAACACATATGTCATTCTGCTGTTTGAAAGACATTATCACAGTACAGGAGAATGGCTGGTGCGTCCTACTTCCAGGTGGTCCAAAATGGGAACTAAACAAAATGAGGGGATAATAAAGGGATTAGGCAGCATGCATGAAAAATGCAAAGGAAGTTATTAGCATAGTATTTTTAATATTTGGATGACAATTCTTTGTAGAAAAGCACAGAACTACAAAATAAGGCTTATATAATTCTATTATCTTTGTAACAAATTATATATACATATTTATTCTCAGCCCCTGCCCAGAAAAGTGTTTTTAAAACTTTAGTTCCTGTTTATTTGTAATGTACTGAAGCCACAGTACTCTATGCTTTAATAATACTTTAAAAATAATGTACCTCTTTTTTTTATTTGAAACTTGGGTTTTTAAGGAAAAAATATATATGGGCATTTATTAAGCTTGCTCTATATCATATATACACACACACACACACACACACACACACACACACACACACATTTGACTGTAGAGAACTTTAATTTAAAATTAGAAGTAGCTTCTAATAATACTAGCAATTTTTTATATAATGCTTACAATGTAAGGACCTGTTGTAAGCCCCTGCATTTATTTATATTTTAAAATAATTAGACTTTAAATCTAAGACTGATTTGACCATTTATTGTTTGCACTTCCGTACATATGTCACACATACTAATTCAACTTGAAGAGATGAAATTTACTGTAATATGTGTCAAGTGTTTGTCATTTAAATGTGTAGCCATTTTAAATAGCTTCTACCATTTTATTATAAAATCAAACCATCCTGATAAACAGTTTCAAGATTAATAAATTCATAGAACTTTTCCTCTGAGAGGTCGTTATTACTTTTTAAAACCCCATTTCACAGATAAGAAAACTAAGACAAGATTTTTCTCCTGCCAATCCCAGGTGTTTATTGCAAAAGTGATTCAGCTTGCATTAACCACAGTGCCTTAATGTGGCTTATTTAATACCTCAAAGATACACATCCTGTTTACATGAACATTGAATCAAAAACAAATGCAACTCAGATATTCAAAACAGCCTTCAGTAATAGAATTTGGACAGCAAAAATTTCATGATTGCAGTTGCCTCAAAGAGTGGCTCCTGCCAGCTGCTCAGTAAGTACATTTGGAATGTTGTGAAATGAATGAAGACCTAATTCAGGTTGTTAGATACTGATACATTTTTTTATAAGCCTTTTTTTTAATGGCAAAATTTTAACAATTGTGCTAGGTCTATTATACACACAGATGTATTTGGTTAATGACTGGCAAGGCTACTTTGTTCACTATTTACAGCATTAATTTTCAGTGAATGTATAACGTCCTTTACTTGGTGAAATTGGAGACGATGTGAGAGAATAGCAAAGGTTTGAATGGGTATAGATGAAATGCATTGGTTCTGTCATTTACTGACCTCAGAAGGTTTTTCTCTTTGAACTTCACTTTCTCAATATTTAAAATGGGCACAGAAGTCACCACCTAGTAGTATTGATGTGCTAATTAAAAGAGATAGACTGTCTAACATCACAGTAAGTGGCACTTAATAGATCATCATTTCCTTCTCCAAAAGAATAGTAAATCACAGAACATTATACAAATCTGTATGCTGTAAGTAATAACTTCAGTGTTAGTAATTCCTGGCTTTGGCTATAGAGCTTTCATAAATAAAAAAATTAAAACCAGTCCTTAGAGACTAATAGCTTAGCTTTCTTATTTATACATTATCTATCTTATTTAATACTCATAAACACCCTTAGCAAAATTTTAAAAATTTTCCCAATTTTATCTCCTTCACTTTTCTTCCCTTTCTGTTGAAAGGAAATAGCTATACAAAGTAGGACAAAGACAAGCTGTTAAAGAAGTGAAAGAACAGCTTACTGGATAAGGAAATAATGAGACAAATTAAGAAGTTAATATATGGGAATTACTCCCCATGAGTGAAGCACCATGTCACAAACTGCACAAGTGTATCTCATTCGATTGTAGCAAGATGTTGTGAAGTACATATTATTATTAGCATCATTTTTTTAACAAAGAAAAAGAAAACTCTGACGTTCAGAGAGATTACGAAAACCTGCCCAAGATTAGAATCTAAAAAGTACAAGTAAGTGGAAGAGGTTGGAGTCGAAGCCAACCCTATTTAAATCTAAAGGCCAGATTCCTTCTCATCACTGCAATATAATACACCAATATAGACACGCATGCATACACATACAACCTGTAAGGCTTTGAACTCCTTTGTTTTTTGTTTTTTCAAATTTGTGTGTAGAGATGAAGATGCATTTTAATCTTACAGCAGAAGGACTGAGAGCAGGCAAAGCTATGTCCTCTGATTGAGTGATGGGTTGCTTCTGACCCCACACTCCTCAGTACTTACCAGAAGTGTTAATGGTTGTAGAAGAGCAACACTCCCACAAGTCAGGGATCCTGGGCTTCCTTACCAGCCTCTCCCACCCATCTTCCCAGCCGTCAAATGGAAACCCCTTGCCTGACTCATCTGACTGTTGTGAGGGAGGCTCACTGTAAACTCTAAAGATGTCATCTTACTTTATGGAATTAAGAATTACCGCATTGCCAGAAAGCTTTCTGTCTTTCAAATAAAGTGGTACTTTGCTGGCAGACGTCATATTTAAAAATATTTTAAAATTGTGTTTCAAAATAACTTCTTGGAAATAGAAAGACACTCCAGAAAATAAATTTATCAATTTGCTCCGGCCCTCTTTACATGCTGTTTTGGAAGATCATTTTAAATGTCTGGGATCATATTAGAAAACTATTTGATAATAATGTCTATATGCTTATGTCTGGATTTTTAAAGCTACCAGCCATTTATATTGTGGCCTTTGTTTTGTTAATTGCTAATCAATCCAACTGCATTAATAGTAAAAAAAAAAAAAATTCTGCATTAGTATCTTTAGTTTTTAAACAGATGACTGTCAGCACATCCTTAGCAGTAGCATTACATTGTAAATTGCTCAATAGAAGTTAGGTACAAATGAAAGTGTTGGCTAAAAAGTCCTGACATCATCTCAACACAGGTAAGGGAGACATCAGAACAGAGATGTGCTTAACCAGACTCTGCAGTCAGATGATCTGCTTTGGTTGCCTAAGAACGAAAATCTCTGAGCCTCAGTTTCCCCATCTGCCACATAGAATAAGCAATGGTACATTTATCATAAGTGGTTATAAGGATAAAATGAAATAATCCACAAAAAAGCACTTAGTCCGGTGCCAGACACCAAGAAAATACTAAATAAACATTTATTATTGCTATTGGCATTAAACAAATGGGAATGTAATGCTTATCAATAGTGATGACTCCTTTCTTAAAGAAAGTGACATTAATTGCAAAGTCTCCACTATCAGAGTGAAAGGGAAAGTTGAAGCAATTTATTCAAATAATTCCAGCTTCAAATTCACTTTTGTCGTGAGCAATTTAATTGTTTTTATTCCTTTTTTAAAAAAACAAAAACTGAAGAAGGGAAATGTGTCTAACTATAATCACAAAAGAGTTTACCTAGAACAAAGTTATTTCTTTCTATCATGTGCCCAAGAGCACAGCACCAATATAATGGTGGGGCTGGCTTATGAACCACATCTGGATTCAGAGCCTACATTCCCAAGTTCTTTGCTTTAGCTGGAATTAGGGGGACAGAACATGGGTCATTCTCATTTTGAATCAGTGAGTGATTTCCTACTTTTCCGTATATGAGCGAAGTCATTTTCAGCATCTATAGAAATATAGCCACTTGTCAAAGGAAAATGGAAAGAACATGGTTTTGTGTCGAAAGCACATAGATTTTTACCTCTGCCTCTTGATTCTAGCTTGACATGGGATCTTAGACAATTTATTTATCTTTGCTTAACCTTTTCTTAATCTTCTGTAAAATGGAAAAATAATACTTTGCAGCTTCCTTCTATTCTTCACTCTTTTTTTTTTTTCTCCCTTCTTTCCTTGTTCTTTCCCTTCCTTCCTTTTTAAACCCGGAAATGATGTTATATACCTAATCTTTAATCACAAATCACAATCACCCAAATAATTGTACTATTAGAAAATAATATTTTTTCAGAATTAACACATTTTCCTGCTCTACTTTTAAGCACTAAATTATATTTGTGCAAAGTGTTTGACTTATTGGCTTTGTGCAAGCTGGAGTGAGCATGGGATTTGGAGTTTAAATCTTAGCTCTACTATTATGATTAAAGCATGATTTTACTTCCTTTGTCTAGGCCTCAGTATCATTTGTTTAATGCAGTAGTAGGGGTAATAGCGCATAGTTGGAAGAACACTAGAACTAAATAAATAGTCTGGGCATGGTGGTTTATGCCTGTAACCAAACACTTTGGGAGGCAGAGGCAGGAGTATTGCTTGAACCCAGGAGTTCGAGAACAGCCTGGGCAACATAGTGAGACCTTGTCTTTACAAAAAATTTTATAAATAAAAAATAAATGAGATAATATATGGAAATTGTCTCACCCGTAAGTGATGCTCAATAAACTGTATCTGTAAGCTTTAGGGAATGGATTATGCCAGCAGACACATGAGTATGTATTAGACTGTCTGCTCTGTGTCTGTAAGGGTGCTGACACATGCTGGCGACCTCACAAGTTGTGAAATTCAAGAGAGTAATTAATTGAACAGAGCTCTACATACTTCGAGGCCTAGTGTTGTATTATTGTTCTCACCCTTGAGCGATAAAAAGTTTAAACTTTCCAAATACTTAAACTTTAGTTTATTAATATCTTCGGAAATGAGCCTCAAATTACTTTTTGTATAGTATGATCTTGAATAACTTTGCAAACTCATAAATCTAGAATCATCTCTTCAAACTGTATGACATTGAGTCACTTGATTCTTCTGATTACATTCTGAATTTCTCACTTATAAAATGAGGTTTGTAATAGAGCCTAACTCCTAAGGTGGTTTCGAGGACTAAATGAGGTAATACATAAGAATGGCACCAGGACAGGTACCAGAAAACCTAGGTAAATGTTAGCTCCTTTAAAATCAAATGCATTTTTGCATTTGAAGGTTGTCTGTTGTTTGTTTGTTTTTACTTTATTTTACTTTACTTTCGTGTGTGTGTGTGTGTTGAATTTAATAACTGTATAGAATCAACAGTTTGGAAATGTTTCCATTATGAATTCAGGCTTTATTTTCTTGTTAGTGATTCTGTTTAATTTAAGAGCCTGGTTGTCCAGATTCATCTTTGAGTAAGTTTTGTATCAATCAAGACAGACGCGAGTTACTTTTATCAGTCCATTACTTCAGGTAAACAAACATTCCATTCTTTGATACAACATTAAACTGTTATGTTCCTTTCCATGGAGTGCTGATTTGTTCAAAACACTTGTGAAAGAGAGAAAACAGCTCCTGTTTTCTAACTCTTTTATAATATAAAGCTTGTTTTCAAAGGTTTTTGGGAGATTTCTTGACTCAATCTTTGATTGTGGATACCACAGTGATTAATTTACCAAGCCAGAAATGTGAGAAGTAATTCTGGTTCAGTTCAGAGTGGGATCTAACACAACAGTTTGAACCAAGACTAAAATGCAAAAATCTCTTTTAGATATTGAAAAAGAAAAACATACATATATATATATATATATTTTTTTTTTTTTTTTGAAGTCCATGCTTTTAAGGTCCAAAGGAGAATAAGGAGAATGTAGTAGAAACATTAACATGTGTTATTTTTGTAAATTCCTTAGGAACAGAGGTAGATTTTAAAAGAATTCTTTTTCTACCTTTCCCTGAAGATTTGTGTCCTTGCATTTGGGGCGTAATACAGGAAAGTCAAAACAAGAACTTGCTGACAGCAGAGAAGATCCATGTCCTAAATTCAGGCATGTGGGACTACATTGCTAGGTGGCTTTGAGGATGTCCATTTCATTATCCATCAAAATGTGAGGGTAGATCCTATAATTTTAAAGATTATCTCTAATACACACAATCTAGAGCTATTAACAGAATTCTAACTGTGTCATTACTCTGGCTAAAATCCTCTACTGACTTTAAATTACCCTCAGGATAAAGTCCAAACCCTCAGCACGCTATACAAGGGCCTCTGTGGTTTGGCTGTTGCTTACCTCCACCACTCCCTCAGTGGTAAGTTTCATTCTAGTGTCACCTAGCTATGTACAGTGACATACCTATATTGCTGCACTTGGTCTCCAAGGCCCTGACAGCCCCTCATTTGGGTACCTTTGATGGTCTCTCTTCTAGGAAGTCCTCCCTGACTTTCGTTTGGTCTTCTTTCCCAGTCCTACTCCCTACTGTGTTCAGTGATCTTACCCTGAGCTCCTATAGCATTTTTTAAAAAAAATCATATCACATATCACATTACATTGAAGTTATTTTGTTACTTACCTAGCTAAGTTGCATAGTACTGGTATCCCTAGCTAGAGGCACAGTGCCAAAATATTGATAAAGGTTTTCTGAACTACACTATGAATTTAACGCCAGATGTCTCTTTGAGGAACAACATCCACTGATCAGTATTCTAAGAATGGATCCAGACATGTGACAATATTGTGCCTGCTGACCTTAGTTGACACATGAGTTGGCACCACGGAGGGTGACTTGGAAGTCAGGAGGAAGTTTAGAACATTTATTCTGCTTTGATGTCGGTAAGGGACACGTGAAACTGTGCATGTAACACTGCCCTGTATAAACATACATACATCGTTCAGACATAATTTTCCTCAGAAAGAGAAATGATAAATGAGCCACTTGGGTTAGTAGAAGAGAATGGAGATAATGAATTTAAAAAATAATAATAATGAAGGAGAGGGTGAAGCAATGGCTTGCCATTCTTAAGGAAATAACACAATAGGCTGAATGACAAGGGCCAGTTAAAACTCGCTGATGCCAGATATATAGAAGAATTAAGAACCAGAAAGGATTTTAGGGCAGAATACTGTTGATGATAATGAAAAGGAAAAATGCTGATTTCCGATGCTTATTCTCTGTGCCAGGTCCTGAGCTAAATGTGTTACATACTTTATGTCTCCTGATTCTCCCCATCTATGAGGCTGACGGTAGTGTGATTATTCAATTTGATTAAAGAGGAATGTGAGCTCACAGAGGTTAAGCAAATTGCTCAGCATCTTATAACTCTCAGTCAAAAACCTGATCTGTTTGTTCTTAATTTCTTGCTTGGTATTAGTACTGTTGTCATTTTTTCTCACCTACAGATTTTTTGATACATAGTAATTCATGAGACCATTACAAATATAGTAGATGGATTCTTCCTTCCCAGCTCACCCACACTCAAGATGCTTCCTTTAAAATTCTGTTAATAATTTGTGCTGGTTAATAGGTAGCCAATGCAACAGACAAGTAAAGGATGTTGTGTAGCTTTGGATACTGAGGTGTATAGTCTTTGTCTAAAAGGGTTGAAAGACAGATATATGACCATATGAGAGGGTTTAGATGATTCTATTAGAATGATATTTATGTATTTAAGACAGATATGGTTAAGGACTTTAGCAAAAATAATGTTTCAATACATAAGATCAGAGATAAAGTGTGGAGGAAGAAGTTGAAGAAGAATTAACAAAAAGTGATAGTTTCAAATTTCATAAGTGGTTAGAAGCCATCATCTTAGTGACCAAAGGCAGTAATGCTACTGCTTTATACTACAGTGCTCTAAAGTAATGTTACAGAGATTGCGTGTACTTTAAAATTATATCATTTTGGGGATACTCTTTGATGCCACATTTTGAAAATTCTAAAGTGTGTAAGATGATGCAAACTTGGAGCATGGTCTGTGTTCCTTTTTTTTTTTTTTAAATCAGATAAGCTTCTTGGTTTCGGTGTAGATCTGAAAAGTTAACATTTCTTGAACAAATAACGTGTTTCCAGCTTTATATAATTATATCACAAAGAACAAAGTCTACCTTGTGCTTTAATTTGCAAAGAAAAGTTCCAAAAAGACTATAAATAAGAGAAGATATCACACAAATATTGAGCAATGAAGTAGTTGTACAAAATGGCTTGTGCAGATTTGGCACTTAAAACATACAGCAGCTGAAGTACATCTTAAATTTCATTTAGTGAGTATACTGTTCATGAGGCCCTCTCTTCATTTCCTGAGGAAGTAGATCCCTATTCTCTCCCATATGGTGAGAAAAATTTCTTTGCTATCCAAACAGTTTCCCTGTTTACATTTGTCCTCCATCCCCTTCTGATTCCTTAGCAAAGCAGCTGCTTTGAAAAGAAGCTCAAAGGATTATCTTGAAATGGTTATCCACTCTCCCTCTTTCCTGCCCAAAGAAGAAAGTTCCTTTCTTTATTCTGCCCAAAGAAGAAAGTTCCTTGCATTATTAAGAGTCGAGACCTGGGGCCTTAAGGTACATTTTCTATATTCTTCTTTTGTTTTAAACTTGAAAGCAAAATAATCTTCCCAAGTCTACCATGAGGATGAATTTCAGAATGCACAATTACATTTACTGAGAAAATTGTTAACTCAGAGAAAATTATTAACTCAGAACCTTTTAAAATAGTGATAATGGCAACAATAATAAGTGTGATGCCAGTACTTCTATCCTGATACATTGTAAAAAATCATCACCTTCGACATCTTCCTGTCTATTCTTTTTCTTTTTTTTTTAGATGGAGTTTTGCTCTTGTTGCCTAGGCTGCAGTGCAATTGCATGATCTCGGCTCACTGCAACCCCACCTCCTGAGTTCAAGCAATTCTCCTGCTTCGGCCTCCCTAGTAGCTGGGATTACAGGTGCCCACCACACACGTAGCTAATTTTTTTGTATTTTTAGTAGAGACGGGGTTTTACTATATTGGCTAGGCTGGCCTTGAACTCCTGACCTTAGGTGGTCTGCCTGCCTTGGTCTCCCAAAGTGCTGGAATTACAGGTATGAGCCACCAGGTCTGGCCACATCTTCCTTTCTTAATGAATTTAGAGTCTCCTCCTATATCATAATAGTATTAGAGAGAATGCTAAGCATAATTCCATGGATCTCATGGTAAATAATTGGAATAAAAGATCTTTCCACTTAGTCATAATTATTAGCATGAATGTGATGATGGAGCCTACTCTGGGGGTGAAGTGTCACTGAATCAGCTCATGAGTAGCTCATGGGACTTTCTTTTTCTTGCAAACAAGTTGCATGATAGCGGAACATCAACACTATGCCAGTGTGACCCTGAAGAAGAGGTAGCTGGTTTTGTTTTGATCAAAGTAGGAATGGGTCTGGAAAGGAATTCGGTTTTATGAGCATTGTTTCGCCTGCTTTAGAAAAGATGACGATAGATAAGAGTCAACCAATGCTTTGGGAAGAGACAAGATTTTAGCATTTAAAAGCTTAACCCACACTTCTGGGTATGTCTGCCCCAAGTGAAATCTTATTCTTTGCATGCATTTCGAATGCAGAATCACCATGAATAATTTTTATGAATGGCTGCTTTAGAAATGTTGATAGATTGCAACTCATTGGGGAAATAGGAAGAATTTATAGTTGCGTATTATAATAAATTCTAAATAAAGGAATATGGAATTGTTGACTTCTCAGAGACTTCCAGTGAACTTACTGCAGGACAATGTCTACATTTCAGGTCTGTGGGATATTTTTAGTGTTTTTCCTTTTTAAGAAACCTCTTTTGAGTCAATAAAGGAAAATAACTCCACTTTATACTTACGTAGTTTCTTCAGAAAGGGAGCTTTGGGGATTTTATAGCCAGGTCAGCAATTTGATTTTGGGCCACATCTACCAGGAAAGGTATTTTTCAATGGTTGTTCATTCATTAAAATTGTCTGTTTAGCATTTACTACAATCAAGGAATTGTACTAGAGGCCCGAGATACAGTAGTAAGCAAAACAGTTACGTTGTCCCTGCCCTTCCTGGAGCTTACAGTCTACCCCTGGTTTTATAGCTTAGTTTTCCACTTACATGGACCTACAGAAGTATTAAAGGCACAAAGAAAATGGTTAAAAGTTCAAACTGAGAAGCATTTAGCTAATTGTCACTGTTTGAATTTAGCAGTTATTGACCCTAAGAGTGAGAAGAATGGCAATGGCTTACATCCAACTGATGAACAAAGCCCTCATGTTTATCCTTCACTCATTCTTTCTAAATATATTTACGAGAGGCTATGCATTGCCTCAGTCACTCTGACAAAACAGGGAGGGACTGAAAGTCCATATGGCACCTTATGGTGCTCTCAGTCAAGTGCAAGAGACAGATAATAAGCAAAACTGTTTGGCGATGTTGCAATTCCATTGCATAAACAGGAAACCACCTGCTGAGGATTGAATTGTGCATTATCCAGCCTTCATCTCTGCCCCATTGTATGTGCATGGGTTTATTCTCCAGTCACACAATTTAGATGTTGCCACTACCTTGCTCTGTACCACATAAAAGAGAATTTTATTGAAGGAGCACTTTTATGAGCAATTTCGTAGCAGTTAGCAATACGTGCAATCCACAAATAAGGAGGATTATGTACTATGAGAAAGGTAAAAATGATAGTTAGAATATGTAATCCTCATTCTCTTTTTTTCTTTTTTGAGATGAAGTTTCACTCTTGTTGCCCAGGCTGGAGGGCAATGGCATGATCTTGGCTCACTGCAACCTCTGCCTCCCAGGTTCAAGTAATTCTCCTGCCTTAGCCTCCTAAGTACTGGGATTACAGGCATGTACCACCACGCCTGGCTAGTTTTGTATTTTTAGTAGAGACGGGGTTTCTCCATGTTGGTCAGGCTGGTCTCGAACTCCCGACTTCAGGTGATCCACCTGCCTCGGCCTCCCAAAGTGCTGGGATTATAGGTGTGAGCCACCTCGCCTGGCATATAATCCTCATTCTTATACCCCATTTATAGTTTTGTTGGGAGGAACAGATGATAAGATTAAGCTAACTGATTATCAAGATAATTTCTGAGAATGAAAAGTGCCTAAAGGAAAATAAAACTGTGATGTGATGTGATACGAGGAGCTCCTTAAGACAGGTCAGTTGGGAAGGCTTCTCTGAGAAGGTGATATCTGAACTGAGTCCTGAATGGTGAGAGAAACTTGCCACTGGCAAAGCCCAAAAAGGAGAAAGCTTGCAGCAGACAAGTACAAAGGGCTTGAGGTAGGAATTACCTTCCAGGTATTTCAGGAAGATGAAGGAGGCCAGTGTGGCTAGAGCATGGTGGGAAGATAGGGCTTACTAAGACATAAACGTGGAGTTGCACAAGTCTGTGTTCCAAAGAGCTCTGTAAGGCCTTGATTAGGAATTCAAGTTTATTGTAAATGTAATGGGAAGACATTGGGAGATTTTAAGCAGGTAGTGATCATGTTTTATATATTCCCAGAAGAACATACTATTGTGAGTAACAAGTCTGAAAGCAAAGAAGGCTATTTAGAGGATCCCTATAATCCTCCAGTAAGAGTGTGCTAAGATCTTAGCACAAGCTAAAGTTGTACAAGATGAAGTGGAGAGAATTTAGTTTTGAGATTTATTTTGCTGGTAGAAAATACAAATAGGATAGGATGTGACAGACCAGATGTGGAAATAGGGGACCGGGAAAAATTAAGGATGGTGCCCAAATTTTTGGCTTAAACCATCATTCTTCAAGTTTGGGCATGCTGTTACTAGGGATGCTTGTTCTGGACAGCAATGATAACACCCATAGCAAACATTTATAAGGGTACGTTATTTGACAGGTACTATACTAAATGCCTTACTTACGTAACTATATTTAATCCTCAGCAAGCCTATAAAGTCGGTTCTGTTTTTTTGCCCATTTACACATGAGGAAACTGAGGACCCGAATAATTAAATAACTTTCCAAAGACCACAAGGATTGTGCCAAAGTAGACATTAAAATATGGGCAGTCTGATTCTAAGGTTGATGTTTTCCAGCCCCTTACTCTATACCACTTCTCTGTGCAAGAGTAAAGACACTGTTTTCTAAAGCTGTTTTGGATATATTAGTGAAGCTAACGTTGACTTTTGAAATTCTCTATTTAGGTAACATTCATCTATTGCCCAAATTGCCCAAATAATTTTTGCCTCACTTTTATACTAGGTAGAAAAGAGCCTTCCTGCTTGGAAGGGCAGATCCAAATCCAAGATCAGGGGGCAGTTTCACAACCTCGTAATTTCACTTTCCTGTGCAGATCTTTAATCCATGGTGGGATAGAGCATTCATGAGATTGTCTACTGTTATTATGTGCAATTAAAAATAAAATACATTTTTAAAAAATGGATTGTACTGTGAATGAATGTATAGTCATTTACTATAAGCACAGCTTTTAGAACTCAATATTTAAGGGATTAATAAAGATAAAACTGTAACTATAGCATTAACCATGGTTTAACTGTACTAACTAAATTAGCTATAGTTAACTAATTATTAGCTATAATTAGCAAAATAATAATTAGAGCATTAATAGTCATGTAATTATCTCCTAGATCTTCTAATCGGCTTGTGAGGGCTTTACATAACATTGTCTTATGTAATCTTTTCAAAACTGCAGAATCATGTAGTCTCAGATAGGTTACATAATGTGCTCTGGATTACAGCACCTAAGTGACAGAACCAGGATTTGAATTCATATCTTACTTTGATAATGTTCTTCTGCTTTTAAACGTCATCACCTCTATAAGCAGTTGACATATATTGTTATCAGAAGAACAAATCCTGGACATGTCATTGAACCTGCAGTTGTAGAGTACTGTTACCAGAGAAACATGTCTTAGGCATGTCAATGAATCGGCAGTTGAAGTTTATTGTTACCAGAGGAACTTGTTCCAGGCATGCCAAATGTAAATGTTTGCTGTTTCAGGCGGTAGAATTGTATTAAATGCTCATGCATTGCCAATCAAAAATTGACCTTTTTTAAAATTTAAAACAATCCTTATTTTAAAACTTGAATTGTGAAATACTAGTGAGAAATTTCTAAGAAAAGTTTTGACCATCCTTAGGAAAAATAAATGCTTAATTACTTGGCTTTTTCCCCTTGTTTTGCTTAGGATTTAATTGTGGACAATATAATCCATTCTACCTAGTTAAAACCTGGAATATACTTCAAAGTGCATTTGATGGCCTGCAGAACCTTTGGAAGGGCCGGAGGAGCAGACTGCAAGCTGAGCTTCCAGAACACTCCTAGCACTCAGAACTTAAGTCCACTGCAGTCTGTAAATTTGTTGCAGCCAGCACAGAAAGCTGTTACTGCTGCTGACTGCAGGGTATTGCTGCCCGAAGTACCAACTAAGCTAACAAAATGCATGCCCAGCAGCCAGCCTATCTTCTCAAGTATTTCCTCCCCTTATCAGTTCTTGCAATCATGCCTAATTGGCAGAACTGAAGTCCCAACTACAGCCCTAGCTAACTTAAAGAGTGTCTGAGAAATAGCTTTCCAGCCATGATTGTTTAGAGGGATATGCTACCAGAATGTTGGAATGGCAGTTGAAAGAGCCAATCAACAGTATTCTCCGCAGTCAATAATTTTTCTTATCTTTTTTTTTTCCATAGGTTATTGGGAAATAGAGGGTATTTGGTTATATGAGTAAGTTCTTTAGCGGTGATTTGTGAGATTTTGGGGCACCTGTCACCCGAGCAGTATACACTACACTCAATTTGTAGTCTTTTATCCCTCGCTCCCTCATGACTGTAAATCAAGAGCATCTAGTATGTAGCCCTTCAATCAAATTCAGCCTTGTATACCTTTTAAGACATTTTTGTTTTGTTTTCCTTAACAATATAGCACTCATGAAATATCTAAAATATTATGTTTCAGACTTTGTAAGGTACATAATAATCACATAGAGGCTTATTAAAAGATGTGCTTTCCTGAGATGCACCCGCAGAAATTTGGATTCCCTCTGACGTTCAGGAATCTGCATTTTAAGTAAACACACCAGATGATTACATTTCTATCTAAACACAGCACAGCTGACTCCCTTGGTTTCAGTTGGAACACCTTCAGTGAAAGAAGGAACATTTCAACAATGTATTCCATTCCACTAAAAGGGCAGTTGGTATGTCCAGCACACATTGCATAATTGGGAAAGCTCATTTGTGACCTTTGCCAATCAAGCTTGTCATCTGATGTGATGGAAAAAACAATCAAGATTGTGAACGTTCTTTGAGTTCATGCCTCTAGCTCCATTCATTTTGATGACATTTGGTAACAGTTAAAGTAGAGTATAAAGATTTAGTTTATTCTAATGTAGTAAAAAATCCAGGTTGGGGAGAAAAAAAGAAAACTTTGTTGGAAATTTTCTGAGTTGCTTCCTCAGATTTTTATAATAATAATAATAATAATTATTATTAAAAGGTCCTGTGAAACTAAACTTGTCAGACTTTCATTAGTAGATCTGGAAATACATCAGAGCACATTAATTACATCCATAGGGGAAAAACCACAAAAGGTTCTAGGAAATTCAGGCATTCAGTCTCAGATTGGGCACTTGGGATTAGATGGCAACTGAAGCCTACGCTTATTTCACATCACTAAATTGTTAGGAGTTCAAAATATTTTAGAGATTTTAAATAATTATGTAATTCTTGATTTACATGAGATCTCACTTTTAGAGGCAAGTCACGTATTTGAAAGAGTACAAATTATGATTTAGGTTTCTGTAGCTGTTTTTGGAGAGCTACAACCCTCAGATTCTTATATATCAGGGTGGTTCAATTTTAAGAGCAGCCAGTTGGCATAAGAGTGAACAGTGCCAGTGTCCATGGAGTGCTGAAAATGCGAATTTCAGAACTTTCATGAATTTTTAAAATTATGTTTCTATACTTTGGCCACTGTTGAGGGGTAGGTGTTTATCTTATTTCTTTGAAAATACACACTTATTGCAAATCGTGGGCAGTAGATACATAAATCTAGCTAACTTAAAGAGCATCTGAGAAATGGAGTTTTTAGCTTTCCAGACATGATAGTTCAGAATTAAATTGGTACCCTTCGGTTTTCTAGACTAGCTCAGTCTGTTACACATCATTATCCTCATAGACATTAGAATTAGTCATTAGCTCGCATCTCCTTAAAATTAAGTGGATTATACTGTGTAGGGGATTTTTTTCTCCTCTGCTTTGTACAACTGCTAAAGAGCTTTATTTATGAATAGCTAATTATCTACTTTTTAATCCATTGTTACTAATTAAATAGTCTATACTGCTGTCACAAATGCTTATTCTATGATGTACATCTTTATTAAAATTAGTAACAGTAAAAACCTGAACACTCAGGCCCTGTATTCTTGCCTGAAGTACCAATGTTTATTAGGGATTTTTACACAGGGTCAAAACTTCTGAGCTCACCTGGCTTTGTTAACCTCAGGTGAGTTGTTCCCTATTCCTAGGCCATTTAAAAAAGAGAAGTCCTTAGTTTATTATTTTAGTTGCACTTTTTCAGAGTTGTCTGTTCCCTTCTACCAAGACCAAAGTGAACTTTCTAGTCCTTTCAGCTATCACTCACTCTCTTCTTTTTTGGCAAACTGTAGTAAAATACCCTTGAAATTTCCTCATGCTCATTCACTCCTATAGTTCATCCACTGTGGTTGACTTTTAGTTCCATCCACTCCATGGCAACTGTCCTCATCAAGGTCAGCTCCATTAAGTACTCTTTAGTAACATCATATTGACATCTTTTAGTGCCTGTTTTATTCATTATACTCTCCCTTTGGTTCCCTCCTCCCACTTGGCTGCAGCACCCCACAATCAACTGATTTCCCTCTCATGTATTAGGCTTGTCATTCTCTCATCTCCTACACAGATGGTTCATGATAGAATGTCCTCGTTGTATAATAGTATTCGCTAAGGATTTTGGTGGTAACGCCCAGACTCCTGCTGCCACTTCTCTTCCTACATATCTGGATTAGCAAATAGCATCACTTTTTACCCAGTCATCCAAACTGGAACCTGAAAGTCATTTGCGCCTTTTCCCCTTTTGACCCCACCCTCTTTCCATTAGTCACTAAGATCTTCCTTTCTACTTCTCTGTCCTGTTGAATGTGTTCATTTCTCCTCATTCTCACTGCCACTGCCCTAGTTGAGGCCAATCGAGGCCCTCATGATCTCGACTTTGGATGACTTCAGTGACCTCCTAATGGCCTCATGTCCCCAGGCTTGTTGCCCTCCCTTCCCTAGTCCATCCTTCATTCTGATGCCTGATAAACCTTTTAGCAATACATCAGATCTTGACGCTCCCCTGCTTAAAATCATTTCGAGTCTTCCCAGTGCTTTTAAAATAAAATCCAAATCAATTAACAAAATTAAGAAGACCTCTACTTATCTTTCTGGCCTTGTCTTTTTTTTTTTTTTTTTTTTTTTTTTTTTTTTTTTTTTTTTTTTTTTTTTTTTTTTTTTTTTGCTTGTTCTTTGAAACTAATTTTCCAATGGAGGAAAAAAACTGCAGAATTCTACAAACATGCCATGTTTTCCACACTTCTGTGGGCACCTGCTACTTCTTCTGTCAGGGGTCTTCTCCCTCACTGTCTTTGAGTTGGCTGCCACCTGATCACCTTTGGAGAAGCTTCTCTTCCCAGAAAATTTCTCTGAGCCTCTCCCTCAAATGTCCCCCTCCCCAAGTTACGTTTATCCGTACTTGGGGCAGGGGCAGTTGAGGGAGGGGCTGGGCCTTTTCTCTCTGACTCCCACCACCATGCTGTGTTCTCCAGTGGCCTGAGCTTCCTGAGGCCAATGACCATAGTCTTTCTGTCCCTCGCTTATGTACTTATTAGATATTCCATACCTGTTTGTTAAATGAATTAATGGCTCCTGGGATAATGTTACTAGAAGTCTGAAAGCATCCAATTTTGTTTTTATAAGAAGAAACAACTTATTGCTTTATTTTTTGGGTTTCTCCCCTCCCTCTAGCTATGAAAATTTTGGCTAAAGCTATAGCTAACCTGATTTACCTGCGCAACTTGTTTATTCAACCTATTAATAACTTGACATGTAGTTTCAATTAGAAACTGATTGAGTTAAATAGACCTATATGCCTTCTGCAACATGGCCTTTAAAAATATTTAGTAGTTCATTAAATATAAATGAAGTCAGTTTTATTATCTAACTGACCCAGTATTTTTCTTTCCAGCATAGATAGTGTAGGTCTTGGTTTATACCCAATCCAGGATTTTAATAGCCAAGTGGCCCTAAGGAAGTTACCTAATCTCTCTGACTTGTGTTTTGCTCACCTGCAGAATAAGGTAATAATATCTAACTGGTTGATGGGAGCATTATAGGAAATAACATCTGCAAACTGCTTGTCCTATGAAAGCTCTTAGTAATCAATATGTTTTTAGTTATTTTCCCTTTAAGTAACATTTACACAAGGATGAGACTAATTATTAAAGGGTGATTTCCCCCATTTTCCCCACACATCAAATACCCTGAAATCTTTAAATTACCCTATTACATTTCCTTATTACATTGCATTGTCTGCCTTTTTATATTAAGCAATTTCTTTCTAGGATGTTCAGTTTTTTGTTATAAGAGCATATTCATTATGTATTTTAATGATCAGCCATATTTTAAAACATTTTTATTTTACTTCTTCATAAAAGGATTTATGGAAGGGAGGTTAGAAGAGTATCTTTACAAGATTTTAGCACCCACCAATTTGGACTCCAAGTTGGTCTGCGTTTGAATTAGTTACGCTGATAACATCTGCTTTAATGATAGCTGTTAAGTTTCAAAAACTAACAAACCTACTAACTGTTTCATTTGTCCCTTTGAGATTACTGAACAGTGCTTAGAGAAGAATTTTAGTCTGTGTAAGGTGATTAGGTGTTTTCCTTATAATGCTTAATGGTAAATTTTTAAGCAATTAAAAAGATCTGAAAAAAGAAGTCATATAGAACTGAACAGTTATTCACCAAATGAGGATCCTGTTGTTGGTTTACATAGATTATTTTTAAGAAGACCTGAACTCAGGACTAATTACCATACCTGTATCTTGGTAACTTGCTTTCCTGTCTTTGGGTAGTTGAGCCAATTGGCTCTCTTCCAAAACACATTTGGGCTACAAGGGAACTGCCTGCTTCAATAGCTGGCATGTGAGATTTAAGAGAAGATGAATGTTGTTTTTGGCAGCAGCTGCTGTTTTGTTCAGGGTAGCTCTAATACCATTTCGTAGGTCTGTGCATAAAGAAAATGAGCTACGCAAACACTTGACTATCTTTTTGACTTTGTGAAGTCTATAATATGGACTCTGGCAATGTATATTTTAAAATCGCTTCTCATATTCATAGAGAAAAAAGAAGGTTTTTTTTTTTTGGTCTTTTTTTTTTGTATTTTATTTTTTTGTTTTTCCAAGTTTAGAAGCTTGGTATCTTCCGGTTTCTTGAACAGCATATGTTCTCCTGATGTTCTTAGGCTGTATGCATTTTAATGTCTACTGAAGGAAGAGAATCTGCAGTGTGACTTATGTGTTGCAACACATGTTCAGATTAAGTCTATCGTCTGTTTCAGTGGGGTTTTGTAGCTCCCTTTCCTGGCATGTGGCCTTTTACTATAAGGAAAGCTCTGTGTCCAGGAGGGATTGGTTATTGGGTGAATTGAATAGGCCACTGGAGTCTGCTGAGGTTGGTTCTCAATAAAAATGAAAATTAAGCAAGACCTTGCCTTTGAGGTCCTCAGTCTCATCTTCTTGTAGGTTCCTCCCAACCCCCTTCTTTAAAGTACCTTTCTAGTACTATCTGCTACTGTTAAAACCTGCTCCTAGAAAAGGACCTGCCACATCTGTCACTGATGTTAGTATACATTTTAATCAGTATTACTTCCCTCTACCAGAACTGTTTCTACAGCATGTGTTGGTTTTAACAGTGCACACAGGTTTCTCATTATTTTATTTTATTTTATTTTCTAATCATGTAAATAATTTGAAGGCAACATTTAGCAATGAAAGGGTTATTGCAATTTTGTGTGTTGTGGGGAGTACATGGGAGACACTTTTGATGCACGTTTAAAAAAAAAAATTGAGAGCTATGAAAGGTTATCCCTAAATGAGAGTTATTGCACAATGAGCTTGACCTAGAGAGAAAAGTTGTACAATGATAAAACAAAGTATCCAAAGAAAAATCTCATATGCAGCTACAGAGAATGCTACAGAAAAAATAACCAGATGATTACCCAAACTGAAAAGATACATTTTAGAGCAGAAGTCACAAACAGGGGGACATTTTGCTTCAGGAGTATACCTCCATTAGGGTGTGTGTGAGCTTATGTGCACATGCCTACACTTTTAGGCAGCCTGTACCTTTGGAGTTTCCAGAAGTTGGAGAAGAGGAAGAGAAAACAAAGATAAGTATTTTGTTGATATGTTGGATCACCTGATTTAATTGGAAGTCAATTGTCTATTAACTGAAGCTACTCTAAACAAAATTGAGAACTAAGAAATAAATCGAAAAAGGTGTGTGAGCTCAAAGTCAGTGTCAAAATATCCATGTGCTAAAGGTCACACTCTTTGTTCATGAAGATTTACTCTATAAAGTCTTTTCTGAGAGTGTTTTACTCAAACATTTTTGAAGCACTTCTCTCCCTGGTTTCCTAGCCAAAGCAAAGCCCACAAGCCACACAACAAATAATTGCACAGCACCCAGAATTTTAATAGTTTCTCATTTGATTCTCACTACTAGCTCAAGAGGTGGGTAAGGCAAAAATTATTTTTACTCTCATTTTATAGGCTGATAAATGGATGAGTGGAACTAGCTGACTTGTTTAAGTCACATGGTAAGGGACTGAGGGATTTTCTGGATCCATGTTCTGCCCATGGTTTCCACAAGCATGTGTTTTTAATTTTTTTTTTCTTCTTGCCCTTGGAAACCTTTGTTTAAACAGAATCTTACTCAGAGGCATGAACAAATAAAACAGAAAAAGGTTGAGCTGCTCCACTTAAAATAAAGGGTGGGGACCCAGACTTCTGGCAGAGGCAGTTCACTTTCCTCATCTGGAATAGCTTGACCATCACTACACTACACCATTCGTTCATTTATTCATTCCAAAAGTATTTCAATTGAGCTGTGTTTTATTTTTCTACTGCTGCTGTAACAAATCACCAAAAATTTAGTCACTGGCCAGGTGCACTGGCTCACACCTGTAATCCCAGCACTTTGGGATGCTGAAGCAGGTGGATTATCTGACGTCAGGAATTCAAGACCACCAGACTGGCCAACTTGGTGAAACCCCGTCTCTACCAAAATACAAAAACAAAAATAAACAATAAAAGTCTGGCCGTGGTGGCAGGCCCATGTAATCCTGGCTACTCAGGAGGCTGAGGCAGGAGAATTGCTTGAACCTGGGAGGCCAAGGTTGCAGTAAGCCGCAGTCACACCACTGTACTCAAGGCTGGGCAACACAGAGAGACTCCATCTCAAAAACAAAAAATTAGTGACTTAATAGAATACAAAGTTATTATATTATAATTTTGGAGATCAAATGTTCAAAATAGGGCTCACTCAAATCAAAGTATTAGTTGGACTGCGTTGCTTTCCAAAGGTTCTAGGGAAGAACCTATTTCATTCTCTTTTCCAGCTTCTAGAAGCTGCCTACATTCCTTGACTCTTGGTCCCTTCCCTCTATTTTCAATGCCAGCAAGGATGTGTTGACTCCTTTTCATGTTACATTTCCCTGACCCTTCTTCCATCATTGCACCTCTCTCTGACCAGAACTGGAAAATAGTCTCCATTTTTAAGGACCATGGGGATTAGATTGGACCCAGAGAGTCTAGGATAGTCTCTTTATCTCTAGTTCTTAACCTAATCATGTCTGGAAAGTCCATTTTGCCATATGTGGTGATATAGTCACAAGTTTCAAGGATTAGGACATGGACATCTTTGGGGCCATTATATTTCCTGCTGTAAGCTCCCATATGGGACATGTGTTGTGCTCATCATCAAGAGTACAGGAGACTAGAAATAGGCATGTTAGCAGTAAAAATATGTTGCAAGTAATGACCTGACAATCTGGGGAAAACAGAAAAACTAAGGAACAAACAAATGAAACCAAAAATAAATTTTAAAAAGTTATACAAACAAGTACAGTAGTTTGGGACCACTTGGAGAAGGAACGTTATACTACATAACTGAGATGCTTTGCGAGTCTTCCTTGTATTTGATAAATCTGAACTATCAAGGAAAAGCAACATTTAATATTTCAATTCACTGTGTAAGTAATCAAAATGTGTGAACAATATTAGAAAGACTTCTGTGTAGAATAATTAATGCTGAAAAATTTCTTTTTATATAAAGAAGTAAGTTCTGCATTTTACCTCTTCTGAGTATACTGATGGAGGTGTCATTATGCTTTGCAAAATTCTCAATATTTCTAATTTGATTACCCCTCTGTCCTAATAGTTATCTATGCCAGAATGAATTCTTTAATTTTATGAAAGGTAGGTATTTTTAATGGTAGCAAAGTATATGCAAAATTAAATTACAATATGAATTTATTTATAATAGCTTTAAAATAAAGTAAGAAATAGAGGTTTTTCATAGATATTTGAATGTTAATAAGCTAACATAGAGATTTAATTTTAGCCTTGACCCCACAGATTTTTATAAAATGAGAAAAATCATATCTTTGTAAGATATTTGAATTTAACTGATGCAAAAACCTTATGTTGCCCTGATGAAATAATTTTTCAATTATGATAGCAGTCTGTGTAGACATATTTTAAGAAACTATCAAAGGACATATATTAAAAATTATGATGATTTGAGTAATGTAGAATATTCAGCTGTGGCATGCAATATGGAACAGACGTCTCCATATGCTTGATATTTGCAAAATTATTAAAGTTTTAGTGCCATTGCATCACAGTTTTCACAAATGATCTAACAGATTTTTGGGAGTTCTTGGACAATGTAGGGTAGCTAAAAGGACAGGAGTTAGAATTGGACAGACCTGGGCTTACTGATTTCACCACTCAGAAGTCACCAAACCTCTCTGTACCTTAACTGCTTCATCTTTAAAAGTAGGATATATGAAAGTTAATTTTTTTTTGTTATTAGATATCCAAGATGTTTGGTATATAGTAAATGTTCAATAACTTTTAGCTCTATTCATGGAATTGTTCCCAAGACACCGCCAGCATCTGCATTCTCATTCCAGCACTCTGCCTGATTGCACTGAACTATCTGTACTCCTATATAAAGCCACACTTTCTACTTGAGAACTAAGTCTCACCCCTTCTTTCCTGCTCACGGCTGCTGCCCAAGCAGTTCCCTCTCTTCCAACCTATATTGCCAATTGCTTCCTCTTACTGGATCATCCTCACAGGCATATACACATCCTGGTATTTTAACCTTCTTTCAAGTAAGACTTTCTTCACCCCCAGTTTCTTGCTAGCTACTACCCAATCTGGGTTTTATTTATTGATGTGTTTGTTTATCCAGTTGCTCTCCTTTGAAGGAAAACTGTTCAAAAGAGCTATTAAAACAAACAAACAAACAAACAAACAAAGAGCTATTTATACTGCTTCTGGTTAGTCTCATCTCTTGCTTTCTTAAACCCACCCTAGACTGGCTTTTTCCCATACCATTTGAATAAAACTGCTCTTGTTAATATCACCAATGACCTTCATGTTGCCAAACCAGTGGTCAGTTCTCAGTCCTTGTCTTACTAGACCTATAACCAGCATTTGACATAGTTTGACACTATTTTCCTTTAAGTACTTTTAAAAAAACCTGACTTTCTTCCATGATCTTTCTGCTTTGCTCTCTTGGACTCTTTTATAATTCAAACTCTTCTGCCAGATCCCTTAAGGTTAGAGCACCACAGCATGCTCAGTCCTTTGTTCGTTTTTATACTTTTACTCACTCCCTTGGTGATCTCATCCACTCTTTTGCTTAACAACCCACTTATATATGGAAGGCTATCATATTTATATCTGCAGCCCAAACTTCCCTCCTAAGTCTAGATTTAAGTATCTTGACCTTGCATCATCACTGGAATATCTCAAAAACATCTTAAACTTAGCATACTCAAACTTAATTCTTGATATGCCCTCAAACCTTCTCTACCCCCAGCCTTCCCCATATCAGTTGATGGCAACACCATCTTTCCAATTAGTTGTTCAGACCAAAGTCCTCATAGTCGCCTTCGATGCTTTCTCTCAAATCATATTCTGTCAGTAAATTATCTGGATACAGCCTTCAGAATCTAACCATTTTCAGTCAGTGTACTATTATAACCCTTTCCTGACTGGATTACAGCAACAACCTCCTAACTTGTCTGTTTCATATTCTACCTATTGTCACTCTAAAGTCTATTTTTATTACAGCAATTAGACTGATCTTATTTAATTAATGAATTTATTTTTATTCTGAAGTATGTTCATATTCCTCCTCTGCTCAAAATCTTGCAATTAATCCTATTTTATTCACAGTAAAAGTCAATGTCTGTAATGGCCTTCAATGCCCTACATGATCTGGCCTCTCTATTGTCTCACTGACAACATGATAATCTACTGCTCTCTAATTTACTCTTGCTATGTCTTAAATAACAGATGCTTAAATACACCTTAGAACCTTGGCACCAGCTCTCCTCTCTGTCTGCAGTACTCTTCCCACAGATGTCTGTGTGGATCACTGCCTTAGCTCTGTCCAATCTTTGGTGAAATTTTGTGTTCTCAATGAGACATTTATCACTATTACCCTGTTAAAAATTTCAAGCTGTTTCCGCATATACTGTAATCTTTGGAAAGAAAAGAGTGTGGTTAGTTTTGTGGCTCTTCTCTGGACTCAGATGCCTGGAGACTTGACCCTACCTATAAGCCTTCTTGCAACAAGAACTCAAGAAACTTTTAGGTGTACATATATACTTCCTCTAAGAGAATCCAGCTGAAGTTACTAAGTAGCAGGCACTGATGTGTGCTTTATTACAAGCACATGTTATGCACTGATATGTATTAATATTTTATTTTTGAGACCAGTACTGGTTGGGGTAGCTGTCCTAGAAGATGAGTAGAAGTTCATGCCACATCCCTAAAAAACTGCTCAACTAACAATGCATAAGTAGAAGGAATGGTCCTGCCTACCCAACATCACCTGCCATTGCCAAACATATTCTAAGTGTTCAGTGACTTTCTGATATTAGAGATGGCCTGGGAGCCTGTTCTGCAGGTGCTGTGTGTGTTCTTTCATTACTTAACCTTGTTTAAAGCTCAATAGTACACTTAGTGCTGGGCAAAACCTCCTATGACTCATGACTATGACTGTCAATCTGAACCCAAGATCACTGCTGCCAGTAAGGCAGGGTAGGCATTATGATCCCAATCCCTTTTACCTTGCTCTAATCTTTTTTTCCATAGCTTTCAACACCCTTTGACATACTGTATAACCTGGTTACTTATGTTTGTTGATTAAGCCTTATAAGGGCAGGATTTTTTTTTTTTTTTTTTTTTTTGTTCATTATAGGCCTAGTACCTAGAACAATGCCTGGTATACACCAGACGCTCAATAAATACTTGTTAGATGAATGAGTGAACAAATGTTTCTCTAGTGTTTATTCAATGCCAGGCTAAGGCATCGTGAAGACCAGTAACAGAATTTCTGCTGTTACATTTCTTTGAGCCAAGAATATGATTATGGTCCTTCCTAAGATTGGTCCATTACAGAGATCCTTAGAGAAAGTTCCCAAATCACATCAGAAAAGAGGGCCTTTAGAGAAATATATTTCAAGGGAGGTTATGTCTTAGCAATGACAATATAAAAGAAAGCTACGTTTAAAAAATTGTATTTACACATGTGAAGGAAAACTGTGTTGTTAGGGGAGAGTCTGCATGTAGGGGTTGTCTGTCCAAAAAGAGGAATCCTCAAACAGAAATGATTTATACAACTTAGTCTTCATTGTGGTCTAAGAAGGATGATACTATGAAGCATGTGATGTCACAGTGCTCAAAGTAGCCTTAAATAGAATTATGTAGGATTACTGCTAAAATAGACAATGTGGTAAGGGAATAACAGGGTTTTAATTTTGAATACAAACTACTATATCCATATACTTAGCATTGTAGTTTTAGAAATTTCAGAATGATAATCATTTGTTCTAGTGTAATATCTAGTTAGTATGCAGCTATTAATTGAAAATAATAATCTTTCATTTTAAATATGGCTAGCTATGTAAATAGGGAAGATTTCTAGCCATGTGCATCTGGACTCTTGCGTAATTTAAAGATTTTACAGAAGAATGGTAGCTCATAAAATAATTCTCACATATTTTAAGATATCTTCATATCTACATGGTTTGTCATACAGTTTATTTTTCCTGGAACACTCATCTTTTCTTTGTCAGCCCTTGCAAATCCTCCTTGTTCTCCTAAATCTGGCCTGAGTCACATTTTCTCTCTGGCTTTTCTTGGCACTGTCTTCCTGCAACTTGTTCTCCCCCTTAAGGTTAATTGATTAATTTCTTCCTTCTCTCTGTTCCCAAAGTGTTTATCACAAGATGTGGGTGTTTTTTATTTACCTGCCTCTGAGTTTCAAGGGCATCTTCATCATCTACGTCACCTTAGTGACTGGCACCGTTCCTGTCTCATAATATATATTCAACAAATGGTTATTGAGTTTGAACATCAGAATATATTTTTACCTTGACCACTGATTCACCCAGCAAATATGTATTAAGGGTTTTTTATGTGCAAGGCACTGTGTTATGTGTTATGAAGATACTACAAAAATAAATCAGATGTACAAGTTCTTGAAATTTTAAATATAGTGTAATAAGGAAAAATAAGTCATGCATAAAAACAACTATAATACATGATAAAAAATGTTATTTTCAAGGTGATGTGTAGGTTATATGTGTTAGAGAGAGAGAGAAAGAGAAGACAGATTACTGTCTACTAAGGTTCAGAATGCCTTCCTATTGGCTAAGTAACTATTTTCCTTAAGTGGCTAAAAAGCTGTGTTTCAAAATATTAATTCTTTTGATGTCTCATAAATTAAGTGAAATTCTGTCTTAGATCTTAAAATACGCATCTTTCTCACTTGAACTTAGTGTACTATATTGCAGATTATTAAACCAGTGCTCAGGGATTATGCTGCTAATTGCCAAGCAGTCTACATTTAAAGCAGAAATAGGTTTCCTTTGGTGCCATGAGGTATAAATTTTATGCATTCTCTAGTTTTAGAAGACACCCTAAGTGCTCAGTCTTTAACATGCTACTACAAGTTTATTCCTAATTGCCATGGGAAACTGGCTGCAGAAAGTTTTTGACAAAGGTTCACAATATTGTCATTGAGGGAATAATTCAAAACAGATTTTACCAAAAATTTTTAAAACTTTGGTGAGCATAGCTTGAATGTGTAGCATTTCATTGCATTTTAGCCAATAACTTTAATATACATATTAAAGACAGATATTAATACATATATTAAGATTGGCCTTTTGTGCATCAAGGCATTAGATGTTAAAAGTTTTAATGGTTACAGATTTTAACTGATGATCACCAAGCAATTTTTCTGTTTTTATTTAGACTTGGATTCTCACTTGCATTTATCTTCAACTGTTCCTATTTAATCCTTTCGTCAAAACTGAAGGGGTCTGCGGGAATCGTGTGACTAATAATGTAAAAGACGTCACTAAATTGGTAAGTAAGGAATGCTTTACAGTGAATGTGGCTGTTTTTCCTGTGCTTGTTGATCAAAGGTTTAGATTTTTCTTGCCCCAACGTACTGTTTTCCTAAGGTTAGGAAAGGAATCACTGGGCTACTATAAAGGGTTTATAGAAAACAGGTAGGGAGATATTTAAGGTCATGCACACCACTGCAGTGACTTCTTTGCTGGTCTCCTTCTCCTTCATAGGCAGTGAAGGACCTTGGAGAGTTCACTGTGTGCTGATGGGCTTTTCCCAGCTTGTTCCCCATAATCTCTCCAGTGGATTCCCCAGTGTGTTCTATTTCCCCTTCACGTGCCTTCCTACTCTTCTCTAAAAAGCCTAACGAAAGGAGATCTGAAATGGCTATTTCCCCTTTCTATCAGCATGAAGACTCTGTCACATGTCAATGGGTGTTTCCTCCTTCAGGGAACATAGAGAAGTGATTCATTGCCCACATGCTGAAGGGACTCATCTCCCTGGTTTGTCACATTGAACTCTTCCCTCAGCAAAAGCCATTGGCATTGCTGTCCTTAAGTCACTGCCAGCTCCATGCTATGCTTCTCCAGATGCTTTCTTTCAAGATGAAGACACAGTGAAGGCATAGCACATCTGGAATGCATCATTCCCAACCCTCACGATCTAGAGGAGATCTTACATGCTTGTTTGAACCATGTATGATTTCAGGATAAACAAAGTTTGAGAAGCAATTTTTAAATTTCCTGGTTATTTAAATACTGACTAGAGAATGGAAGTGATTTGAGAATAGGTAAGAAATGAGGGTTGTGATATGGCGAAAAGGATGAAAAGCTTATTTGATGAGATAACAGGATAAGGAGTAGAAGGGGCTCTATCTTCCCTCCTCTCGATATATATTTCCTGGTGTATATGTTTTATTTGGGGTTTATAATAGAACTTCAAAACAGAAGTTTAAGGCCACGGTTGAAGTCTTGCTAGCTTAGCCTCAATACAGAATTAGAAACACACAGACACAATTTATACAAATTCCTTAGGACTCAGAGAGTTCATGTTTAAAAGCATTCTTCTGTGTAGCAGCAGCAGATGTATCAATATGTCTTACTTGAGGGAACTGTGAGCAAAGTCATGCAAGAGTTGCCTGCTGTATACCCCGATAGATATGTGTATAGGGATGAGGGTGAGAAGGGAGTATTTTTAAAATCATACTGTTTAAAAACAGACCATGGTTTTTTCCCTGAGTTGCTTGTTAGTTTGTGATACAAGAAACAATACTAAAAGAACAGTATGTGTTTAAAATCTAAATTTTGTGCATATTAGTGGAAGGTGTTCATTAAATGTTTGCTGGATGAGTGAAGAAGAAATGATGTGCCTTACTTCAGTGAGCATCGCTATCACCTGTTATGCTGATTAAAATGAGAGGTGCCTGGGCCCACACTGAGAAACTGCTTTGATAAGTCTGAGGAAAGGGTCCAAATATCTATATTTTTAACAAATTTCTGAAAGGAGGTTTAAGAGCCATTGCTCTAGATGGTCTCTTCTGTCAAAGTTTAGAAGCCAAAATGTCTTGACTCTTTTTTAATCTCAATTCCTAATATGACTAGTTATCACTTGTGTTGTATAGATTTATAAGGATGCCAGATTAATACAAATCTTCAAAATTTGTTTAAAGTAGGTCACTACTTTAGAACCAGCAGATCACAGTCTCTTAGGGACTTATTTAAGGTTCAACTCTAAGGGCATCACTGCAGAAATACTGAATCTCAACTTGTGGAGATGGGGTGTAAGAACCCTAATGTTTCCAGTTAGCACCTACATAAAAGTTATTTATGTAGAAGTATCAAGACTGCTTAGGCCATATTGCTTATTGTGTGTCTTTTAATGTCTGAAAAGAAGTGGGGTGTTTCTGTCCTAACTTATTAATGTCATTTATTCTAACAGCAACATGAGTGACTGTTGAGATTTATGGATGTAGATAATCACGGCCTTTCTCTAAAGAATGGTGGGGCAGAGCATCTTGATGGATGTCAGGAATACTGGGTTGTTTTAATACCAGCTCCACTATTGCCTGGGTGTGGCCTTGGACAAATCACTGAGTCTGTCCGGCATTCAATTTCCTGATTTTTCAAATAAGGAACATGGACGTGATCAATATTTCTTAATCTAGGACTGATAAACTTCAAATGCTTACACATGAAGCTCAGAATTGTGCTGCCTTCATATGCCTTATGTTCATTTCTGAGGAGAGTGTGTAGCTTACATCACTTCTCCGAGAAATCTGTGACCCCAAAGAGGGTAAGAACTACTACAGCAGAGAAATTTGGAGACCCTTTTTAGCTTTGAAATTATTTTATTCCATAATGATATTTTTTCAGGTTGCACCTCTTGGAATTACTCAATAATGGCTGGACTAAAGGAGGTTATATAGGATGAGAGGAATTTGCTTTGCAGACATAATCTGCTACATTTTATGTGAGGGAAAAGAAAGTGGCTTGACAGTACGTTTTTGCCTGTGCTCACAGTTACTCCTTCAATGGAAATCATTCCTTTGCAGCCGCTACCAGTTCCGTCTTTGCATTACGTGGCAACTTACACTGTGCCCACACATTTTATGTTTATTTGCTTGAGGTGACTCTCATGTCACAGAAGCACATGATTTATGACTTTAGTGTCAATTTTTAAAAAAAATATCTTCTTGAACACTTTGTACTGCCCCTACAGTCCCCATGGTTTTCATTCGAAATGCTTCTGGCATGTTTACTAAGCATAATAGTTGATCTATTTACAGAATGTTTTGCTTTGCTTCTAAAAAATGTTGCAAGACTTGTTTTAAATGGCAAACTCAGACTTACCTAAAGAAAGGGTCAAGTAATCTGGGAAGAGGATGAATCAAGCTTTTATAACTTGTATCTATGGGACAGTTAAGTTGCAGCATTTAGTAGTTGTAAGTGTTCATATAAGAAGGTAATCCAAATATTGAAATAGTTCAAATTAGTTTTCTCTGTGTCTTCTCCCTGCTCTTCTCTGTGGTGATGTTGTTTCTTCGTTTGAGGCAATTTAACGCAATATGATTTTGTTGATAAAGAGAACAAAGTTTTTGTCTTTAACTTTCTATTGGGTAATGACGTGTCTTCCTCAAAATGTTTTTTAAGGTCTCATCCCCATCTTGTAAAGGTGAAATTACTCTGTCTTTTCAAGGTCAGTCTAAAAATTAGTAAGATAGGATTGGAACAAAGGAATCTATTGTTTCCCTGGTCTTGTGGTAGGCACTTATTTCAAGTTGGCTATATTTATACATGATTCATGGAGATTAACATAATGAGAGATAATAAAAAATATCCTCATATAACAACTTTTCACATTTTAAATAGACAGTTTTGATTAATTCTGATAGTTTTTCCTCTTCAAATATTATGTTCCTCAAGTAGAATTACCACTGCATTAAAGTGAAGAACTGGAGTCTCTGAATATCCCCATTTCTGGATGAATTCTAGGCTTTTCTTCAAATGACCCATGTATATCATTTATTTAAAAGTGAAGGTTTCCCATAATTTTGTTTGACCTTTGAAAAACAATAGTTTGAAAAAGAAGTAATTTTTAAATTTTATTTTATTAGGTTGCAATATTTAGCATTTCAATTTCTGCTCCTGTGATCAGTAGAAAATTTTCTCTATTTAAAACTAAATTTAAGACTTTTTGTATTTTTAAAAAAGGACCATTAGAAATAATATTTATTAAAATTCTCTAGATTGCTATATTATTTATCAAGTGTATCAATCTTATTGTTAGGAAAGCATTGTTCTTCCTTTATAGAATAAGCTACTTGGATATGTCTTCTGCTCCTTGAATTTTATTTTTTTTTCTTTTGTAGAGATGTGGGTCTCATTATGTTGCCCAGGCTGATCTCAAACTCCTGGCCTCAAGCGACCCTCCCGCCTCTGCCTCCTAAAGTTCTAGGATTACAGGTGTAAGCCACTGTGCACAGACTGTTCCTTGGATTTTTAAAGCAATAGTTATGAGTACCTAGACCCCCTACAGAAACACTTTGTATGGATTGTCTACTTAGTTTTCATAACCTTATGAGTTCCCTATTTTTAACCCCAATATACTGGTTAGGAAGCTGAGATCTAGTGATATTTAGTAACCTGATCATCATCACTTGGGAAATAGCTGAGTAGAGCTTTGACCCCATAACTACCTACCTTTGAAGCACAGTAATGCAGTTCATAATTTATAATGCTTTCTCAGTAGTTTAAGATGTAAGTTTCAACTACAGTTTATGAATTATCATTATAACCTACTGAATTTTATTTCCTGAATGGTAGTAACCTTATCTTATTGTGATTAAGAAGCTATCATATTGTAGAAGCTCAGTTAGTATTATTTAATTGGAATCATTGTCATAAAGTATGTCTATGAAATACACTCTCTAAATATTGTCATTTTTAATCTTTTCTATTTGAAAGGAAAAAATGGTTATCTTTATTTAGATACTCTTTACTAACGAAAGATGACCTTGAAAAGAATCCTGAAGTTGTCATCTTAATTTTTTTTTTTTTTTT